>NW_021319218.1:821897-878383 GCF_001605985.2 Dendrobium catenatum
TGTCCTTTATATGCCTATTGTTGAGGACTATGATATCAAGAATCTATAATATATACTTTTGTGGATAAATTAAAAGAAATGTATCTTCTATAGATACGTAAATGTTATGTCTAGTAGGAAAATTATAAGATATGGTGCCTATTATTTGAAAAGAAAATTGATATTTCTCCATATAAAAGTTCTTGATCTGTATGGTTCTACATTTGTTCTTCCCCCACCCAACTTGGTGTGACTTGTATCTTTGTGTCATACTAGGTTGGGTTATGACAGTTCTTTTGGTATCAGAGCATTATTTGGAGAAATAAATTTTAAGTAAAGCTATAAGAATTTATTCATCATCACATGAGAAAGTTATGGTTAATACATATATTTTATTAAAGAAAATCATTATTAATGTTATAATTACTTTTTAATTAAATATAAGCATTAACTTATAATTAATATAACTTAATACATAATTAAAATTTTAAACTAATTATATTTTAAATTATAAGAAATATTTTTTTTGAAAATTTTGATATATAATACTAATATTTTTAATTTAAAAATAAAATTTTTTAACAAAATTTAGTTTTAAAACACTTTAAAAAAATAATTTAAATTAATTAAAAAAAAAAAGAATCGACAGCAACATCTGTCGGGGAGATGCTTGGGGCCCTGAAATTCATCGATTCAAACAAACTACGTGGTGGCGACAATCATGAGCAATGATTGCGTCGCCAAGCAATTATCTCCATATGATTGATACGGCGGCGGTCAGACGTGGTTTCAACTTAAATGAGTTAGTGGCCCACGAGAGCCGCCTGATCACCTGCCTTTATTAATGAACGGCTATGATCCTGTCAGACAACCAGTGCAGCGGTAGATCGGACCACGAGAGTTGATTCAGTGGCTGATATGGCGAGATCTGGACCGTTGATCATAGGATCAACAGTTCGAGGCTCGCCCTACCCATGCAAGTTTCAATCTGAGAACCCTAACTCATTTTTTTACTCACGAGAAGAATTGGCATGGGGGAGCTTAGGATGAAAGTAATTGCAAGAGAGCTCTTCATGAAGCCCTTAAATCCCTATTTATAGCCTTAAGCATTCAATGGACGATTGAAATTGCTCCTAAGGCTAATTAGGAGGGAATTAGATTGAATTAGATGGGATTTGAATGAGAGGAAGTAATAGGAAAGATTTAAATGTATTAAACATGATCAATTTGACCTAAATAGGTCAAATTTGACCAAGGAGGACTTGGGTTGACCAAGTCAAGGCTTGACTTGGTCAACTTAGTCGATTTGACCCAAGGGATGAGAGGATTGGGTCAAGGATGGGTTTGAATTGAACTAGATTTGATTTAGGCCCATTTAGGCTAATTGGGTCAACCTAGGTTGACCTGATCAACCAGGTTAACCCAGGACATGGTTCAGGGCCCAGTGGGTTGGGTCTGACCCACTGAGTCCAAAGGAGGTTGGATCTGAACTTGAGAAGATATGGATTTAATTTAAAATTGAATGGAAGGAGTTTTGGTCAATTTGGGTCAACCCAAGTTGACTTGGTCAACCAGGTTGATCCAAGGCCTAGGTGAGGGCTCATCATATTTAGTTTAACCCACTAAATTGAACGGGAGGGGTTTTGGGACCTGGCATGGTCAATTTGACCATGTCAACCCTTTGACGCAAGGGTTTGGAGAAAAATAGGGTCAACACACTATAGATTTATATACATTTTGTTTAGCATATTATGCTTTGAATTCAAAAACCTGCTTAGTTGTCTACAGAACCTTACACTATTATGACTACTTCACTATAAGTCTACTGTTAAGTTTGGAATAACTACTTTTTTTAAGTCAATGGTTTTAAAATTATTAAGAAATGATTTGAGTAATGCAATCTTCATAACTGTGTTAACTCATTCTATTTTTTGCATTTCATTTTTAGGTCGTAGCAGAGGTAAAGGGTCGACTGTGTAGATAAGGCTAATTTTCTAAATTGCACTGGTGTATAGGTACCATTTTATCTTTTTTTTTTTTTTTTAAAGATTTTTAATAGTCATGGAATTTTTGTAATCTTGTCCTTTATATGCCTATTGTTGAGGACTATGATATCAAGAATCTATAATATATACTTTTGTGGATAAATTAAAAGAAATGTATCTTCTATAGATACGTAAATGTTATGTCTAGTAGGAAAATTATAAGATATGGTGCCTATTATTTGAAAAGAAAATTGATATTTCTCCATATAAAAGTTCTTGATCTGTATGGTTCTACATTTGTTCTTCCCCCACCCAACTTGGTGTGACTTGTATCTTTGTGTCATACTAGGTTGGGTTATGACAGTTCTTTTGGTATCAGAGCATTATTTGGAGAAATAAATTTTAAGTAAAGCTATAAGAATTTATTCATCATCACATGAGAAAGTTATGGTTAGTGTGTGTGTATATATATATATATAATTCATATGCATGTATTAGTAGCTCCGAGTTTTTATTGATCACCCCAAACATAACATGACTTATGTAGAGAGTGAGAGCAAGGGTACACCGATAGTCAATACAACCCCTACTATGAGTTCTGATATGATGTCACCATCTGGTGGGTTAGAAGCACAATTGATGTGTGAGACCTAGAGCAGGGGTTCTTCTAGTAGGACTGAGGATGTGGATCGATATTTGTAGATATTTTTTAGGCTAAAGCCTCCAAGATTCAAGGGTACTGTTGAGCCTAGGGTTATAGAGAATTGGATGATGAGGTTAGGAAAGGCCTTTGATGGTATGGAATATCCTCCTAAAAGGAGTGTATCTCTGGCTATATTTTTATTAGATGGTGAGGCTTAACAATGTTGGCAAGGCCAAATGCAAGAAAAAATTTATGGGAACTTGAATTCTCTGATTAGTTGGGAGAATTTATTAATGTATTTAGTATATGGTTTGTACCTTCATCTACTTGATAGAAGATGTAGGAGACATCTCTGAGAATGGTTCAGGGGAGCCGAACTATGATGTAATATATATAAATCAGAGTTTACCATTTTTGGCCAGGTTTTCTCTACAACTTGTTAGCACTTTGAGAGAGAAGTGTTACTTATTTTCTGAGAGGTTTACGATGTACTCTAAGATAGTTATTGATTCCATTCAAAATTACTATTTTTTTTAGATGGTTGAGCAAGCCTATTTGATTAAAAATGAATTGACTACTATTATACAGTAGTGGGTTGTTAGTAGGAAGAGATTTGATGGAAAGCCATCCAGGAGTGGGAGTAGATATTCTTGAAAGAAGAGTATATTTGGTCCCTATGAGCTTAGGAATTATAGTTCGTCTAGGCATATTTTTGTTGGTGGTAGTACGACCAATTTGGGCAATTTTGTATAGATACGCTCAAGCGATGGGAGGAGACATACAACGACATGTTATCAAATTCAAACTAATGTTTCCATTATAGGTAGAGTGAACAAAGAGTTGTAAAATGTTCACATGAAGCATATAATTTAATTTGATGTTTATACTAAGAGCTCTACCAGATTAGTGGGAAGATCAAGGACTATTCCACCTTAGGGATATACTGATGCAGTCTATGATAAGGTAGTGGCCTTATGATAAAGAGATGATATGCAGGTGATTAGAGAGGGCCTAGTTGTTTGACTATGATTTGACCATATATAGATTGTCTGACTCATCAAGACATTATGGATGCTCTAGATGTAGTGATATGTATGGCACATATTTTAGCTACTCATTAAATTTTATTTGATTCAGGTGCCATTCTTTCATTTATTTATGAGAGATACTTTGACCTCCTATATTTAGCTTTTGTACTATTATCTTGTACCCTATCTATTCTTCTGCCTTTTGGAAATAACATGATTGTCAATAGATTTCATCTCGGTGAGTTAAAATTTTCTAAAAGAAAGTGGAAGTTTAACATGTTAGTTTTGCCTAAGTTTGGATTTGATATCATTTTGGGCATGGATTGGTTGAGTCGGTATAAGGCTCATATTGATTGTCTGAAGACCAAAGCGACTTTATTTCTTGAAAGTGAGAGTTTCATATTTCAAGGAGTGGGAAGTGTTCTGTCATGTCTATGATCAGCTCTAAAAATAAAGAAACTTGGTAAAAAGGGTAATATGGTATTTCTAGCTTCTGTTAGAGATATGAGAGTAGATTCTATATCATTGGATAGTATTCCCATGGTACATGAATTTTTGAACATTTTTTATGAAGTGTAGGTGAGCTTACCACATGATAGAGAACTTGAGTTATGTATATATGTATTTTTATTGCAGTCTGTTTGATTAAAAAAAGTTGTTGATCGCATACATAAATAAGGTCAACAAGCTCCAATCTCCAAAGCTCTATATAAATTGACACCTAAAGAGTTTCAGGAGTTGGTTGATAGATATTTTATCCAGCCTAGTGTTTCTTCGTGGAGAGCATCTATTTTTTTCATGAAGAAGAAGGACGATATTATGTAAATGGGTATTGATCACAGGAAGAATAATAAGATAACTATAATGACCCTCTACAACAGATTGAAGATCTATTAGATCATCTTACAAGATGATCTATATTTTCAAAAATTGATTTAAGATCTGGATATCATCAGCTGAAGGTTAAAGAAGAGGATATTGCCAGGATTGCTTTCGGCTTAAGATATGGACACTGAGTTTTTAGTCATGCCTTTTAGGGTGATTAAAGCTTCAATATATTTTATTGATTTGATGAACAAGATCTTTAGGACTTTCTGGAACAACTTGTGATTTTAATTATTAATGATATTCATGTATATTCTAAGTCTGAAGAACACTATGCATTTCATCTGACAAAAGTTTTGAAAACTCTAAGACAACATCAACTTTATGCTAAATTCTTTAAGTGTGCTTTCGGGTAAGAGTATCATATTTTCGGGACATCCGATTAATAGTGCAGGTATATTTGTTGATCCCTTAAAAATTTAAGCAATTTTTAATTGGCTAAGGCTGACTACGATATCTAGGGCACATAGTTTTCTACATATGGCAGAATATTATAGGAAATTTGTGAGAGATTATTTTAGATTTATATGCCTCTGACTAAACTAACTCATAAGTCAATGATTTGGAATTTTATACCTGAGTGTGAGCAGAGTTATTAGATACTAAAGAATTGTCACAACTCAACCTAATATGACTTCGATACCACACAAGTCATACCGTGTTTGATTATGGCAAGACTGACCTCCAAATATGGTTGGAGAAATACTAAAACAAAACTTTTAAATTATATACTACATAAAACCACTATTAAATGCAATATAAAGTGAAAGATTATCGAATCTCAAAATATTTTTATATATCATCCAAAAATATATACAATATAAAATTTATCTATAATAACGCTTTACAACAGAGAGAAACATAAAATAAATTATAAGCCTACAAAAATAAAAACTAACAAAAATATAAATACAACACAAATCAGTCTAATATCCAAAACCACTCAACTCACTCTTTACCCTTCTCCTGACCTGAAATAGAAACAAAAATAAGAATGTGCTAACACAGCTCAGTAGGTTATCGTAACCTAAAATAAAAATCAATAAATGAAACTAAAAGAACTGAAAATATTGTGCTATAAAATTATTGTATGGAAAATTGAGACTCAAATAAAAGTAGAAGCTAAAACTGAAACCAAATAAATCATAAGTAGATATTCATTTTATCAGAATGTTTCTCAGACCAGATTTTTATATATTTTTATTGTATCGTTAACAGAATCCCACATTGGTAGCCCACAAGCGTTGGCATAAAAAAATCACACCTCGATTGCCCACTAGCACTGGCATAAAAGATTCCACCTCGATTACCCACTGGAGCCGGCCGTAGAACAGAATCTCACATCGGTCACCCACTTCCTCCAGCATAATAGAATCCCACCTCGGTCGTCCACTCTTGCGGGTATAACATCACATAACTTTTCTTTCACATTTTTTGATGCATTTTATTAATTAAAGTATAATTAAATTAAATTAAAAATTATCAAAATGCCTTGACGGTAGGCAACAAAAACACCATTAAAAACTTAATAAAAAATCTCAAAAATACGAAATTATTGAAAACTAATTTATATAAAACTTAACCCACCTCGAGACGAGCAAATTTCCCAACTATGCTGATGGACAAAATTGGCTCTATGATTGCCAAACTCTAACTTTTCTTCTTCTCTTTGCTCTCTTTTCTCCCATTTTCTAAAATTATTTCTATTTTTTCCTAATGCAATAGTACTCATATGCATATCCAACATTTAAAAAGTACTGTAACGTGTGTCTTTATTTAAATGTAATGCCCATTTAATCAAATATGTAGTAGCCTAGTGAGTTGTAAGGTTAATTTTATAAAAATAGTTAGCAAAGGCCATGCAAATTTTGCATTGATACCAAAAATATCCTCACTTACACAACTTCCCATTATTAATAATTTTGATAACATATAATGATTTGTCTTATTTATAATATTATGAATACCTGCCACCATGCAATACTCAATCCCTAAATATTGCCAACGTGATTTATAAGTTGAAAAAAATAAGCATCATCATATCTATTTATAAGGATCCCTCCATAGAACTTTTATTTGGTCTGGTCACCTGACGTAGCTCTACGTTCGGACGCCAGTAAAATAGTGCCACGTGTTCTCACTATTTACCGCGCGGCCCGACAACCTTGACCCGGAACAGAGATGGAATTGTTATGTTCGCGTGTTGCTAGGTATTGCTCGATATTTATTCGGTATTGGTCGATTTTGCTTGGCAATAACGAGAAATACCATTATGTGAAGACCAATACCGAGTTTTTCTAAGTATTGCTCAGTATTTCTCGATATTGCTCGGTATTGGTCTTCACAGAGCGATATTTTTCATTATTGCCAAGCAATACTTAGCAATACCGAGCAATACCTAGCAATACCGAGCAATACGCGAACATAGCAATCCCGGGTCAAGTCGTCGGGCTGCACGGTATTTAGTAAGACCACATGACGACATGTTATTGGCGTCCGAACGTATAGCTACGTCAGGTCATCTGACCTAATAATTGTTCCCCTCCATAAGAGGCAAGACCATCCTTATCATTAAAACAACCTTTTGGTATTCAATTTAAATTTCCCAAAAGGAGGTAAGACCCAAAAAGTTATAACAACACAGTTATTTATTTTATAGGTTTTGAAATATTTAACTAGCTAGTTAGCCAAACTTTCTACACAAAAAAAAGAAAAAAATTAACCAATTTAAAGTAATTAGAAATTGCATATATCATTATAGATAGTATTGATTAAGCTTTGTTAATTTATAAGGGCTTTGCTAGAATTCGTATGATTCCAGACAACCCATAAAGTTTATTAAATTATTAAAAAATAATATTATACATATGACATTTGGAAATTTTAATGTAAGTATTGGCTCACTTGTGGTATATCATACAAATGCCATAGTTAATATTAAATTTAGTGTTAAAATAGTATGAGAAATGAAGCTAAATTTTAGTGGCAAATGCATTAGATCTGAATGCATGTTGGATAGATTTGATATGATCATCACATTGTAAACTAAAGACCCATATAAATATAAATAGGTATAATAGGGTATCTTTACTACTCCAAACTAATATCATAAAATATTTAGGTTTTCATTGTCTAATGAGCTTCAAAGTATTCAAAAATTAGAAGAATTGAATATGGTTATGCATGTAGTAAAATTGTCTAGATAAGCTTATGAATATCTATAAGATAGTCTTTTGGTTTGAATCCAATAAGTAATCTATTATTGTAAATCTAGCTCTTGCTACTATAATAAATAGTACCTTATCAAAATTTTGCCTCATTAGTGGTGATCTTACTTATCTCTACGATTTCTCCAACCATTACCTGAATAACATCTCTCATGAACTTCTTGTTATTAAGGGTGGCTCATGAAGCCATCCTTAGTATTAGTAAAATATAACGGTTCATTATCACATTGAGGTACACATTTTTTAATTATTGATAATCTTAGTGTAAATAACCTTGAAATAAAATCCTAAGAAAAACCAAGTGAATTCATCAACAAAGAGGAAAACCTCAATAATTTGATATCTTATAGAGAATATTAACCTTAAAATGGGATAATAAATAGAGAAGATGTGAAGATGACCACCTCTCCTTTTTGGGAGCATGCACAAATATTAATTTATAGAGTTTCTTGGATCTCAATTTAGAACTATAAATAAGAGTATATTAAGTAGAATTTTTTGGGATTCACATTTATTTCATAAAATTGTGTCACAATGTGAGCAAAATTAGTGCATATTTTGATGTCTTACATAAAAGAGTATCTTTATGAAGGTGACTACTTTTTTTTTGGACTAGATTCAACATGTTTTGTGTGTAAAATGAGTCATTTGTGCTGTCATGATTAGTGATTACACTTAATATATTAATCTCAATATTAACTCATAATTTCTTTTAATGATTTCTTATCATATATTTTTGCATTTTTTGTATTAGGAAACTACCAATGCTCTTATATAATTTAGAAATTAAATGAAAGTTAATTAACTTTAGAAATCATCTTAATTTAATGCAATGTATTATTTGCATTGTCCCTGATCAGATGCTATCAATAATAGAATATGTAAAATGAATACTTCATTATTTAGTTAAATTTTCTAGAATAAGGAGATATGTGCCATTATAGAAGCACTTGAAGAAGACAATTAAAAAAAAAAAAAACATATATAATAAGGAGAATATTCATAATAATTAATAAATATGAAGCATTCCTTCTATAAATAATTAGCATATTTGATGATCTATATATGATGATATTCTTACTATAAATATATAAGTAATTGAAGAAGGCAATAAAGGAAAAATAACTAGGAGAATATTTACAATCATAAATACTAAATGTTCCCACTATAAGTAATTATCCCATATGATAAATTAGCTAGAGTGAAATTCTCTCAAAAACATATGTTATACAACAACAACAACAATATCAAAACTTTATCACACTTCGTGGGGTCAGCTACATAAATTCTTTTTCTTCCATGTGTTTTGTTAAGAGTCAAATTCTCATTTAAATCAAATAAATAATTTTCATTTCTAATATTTTCTAACCAAGTCTTTTTAGGTCTACCTAGGGGTGTCAAAATTAATTTTAGGGTCGAGTTCAGGTTGAACACGAAATTGAATAGGGTTCAAACAGGTTGACCCAGACCCGACCTAATTTTGTAAACGGGTCAGAAATTTAACCTGAACCCAACCCGACTGTTTGCTTGGTTGACCCGACTAGACCTGCTAACCCAAATACATGTTTATAAATGGTGTGAGAGAACATAGGAGAGAGCCGCAAGTAGTGCAGGTTGCAGGTGCCAGTGTGGCAAGGCGTCGAGCTCCCCGCCTCAAACTCCGCCTCCCTCCGACATTCCCATTGGATTAAAAAACAAACCAAACTAACCTATTATCCTCACTCGAGAAACTCTCAACTCTCTGTCATCCCATATATTCGAGATCATAATTGGGGCAGACATTATCAACTTTCGACTCTATTGTCGCATATGCTCACTAGCAGAATCATGGGGTCCTTGTTCTAACTGTGTCCAATAAAGATGCCGACATCTCTCTCCGATATCCTAGAGCACTTGTCAATTCCGACGTAGTCATGCTACGAGGTAGTTTTGAGATTCTTTCTCTCTGCGGTGGAGCATCGCCGCCGGCCCTGGTGGAGAAGAAATTACCGTCAATGTGAACTATCGCGCACTCGAGCCAATCGGGTGAGGAGTGCGGACTATGGAATATAAAGCACTCGAGCATAGTAGTGAATTGAGGAGAGCGGGCTGGAGATATGTGCGGCTTCCCGGTCAACCGGGATGGTTTTGGGTTTTTCGGGTCAACCCGGATCCGACTCAATTTTATAAACGGGTCAGAAAACAAATCCTGAACCTAACATACTCGTCAGGCAAGCTAGTTGACTCGAACCTGGATTTTATCGAGTCGGGTTTGGGTTAGGTCAAATATTGATACCCCTAGTTCTACTTCTACCTTTCTTAACTTAAACCAATTCTAATGCATCTACTCACAAACTTATGTTAGCATAGGAAAATTTTAATTTGAGTATGAAAATAATATTGATTATTTCAGAAAGAAAAATAACTGCAGAGTCATTAATATTAAGAAATTAAAAAACTGAAAGAAGCTTATTGTTGCCTGAGAGCATGACAAGAGATGCTAATTAAGAAGTTTAGAGTGACTATAATGCCCCAAAGAGTGGAGGTGAATTAGGGTTCTTTTTTCAATTTATGAAGGATAAAAACTAAGCTATGATTTGATATTTTTATTGCCACTAAAAGAGTATATAATCTTTAAATAATATAAAAATATTTACTCGAAAACTATTCTTTCAAGTTATGATTAAGCAATGCAAAATACAAAGTGCTAGGAATTATATTAGGAAAATATTTTTTGACAACACCTATAATATATTTAGTTGGTTCGGCCTCAAACTGATCAACTTATGTGCACAACTAATTAACACTCAAAATAGGGATTACCACTAACTAGATTTTGTGTCACAAACTCTCTTCTTAATGTTTGAGAAAAAGTATACATCCTCATAACTTTCTTTAGGGTTTGTGAAAGCAAAAAACTATTTTATAAACTCTAAGTGTGACATATGATTAAGCCTTTTTAAAGACATAGGAGAAGAGAACAAAAATAATTAATATAGAAATTGTTAATCTCCAATTTGATGGGGACTGGAGGAGGAGATTCCATTTAAATTAACTGTGGAAGCTTGATAATGGTTCCAATATATAATCATTGATAGGAGAATGAAGCAATCGATCACCACAATGGTTGCAATTCTGTGTAGTGACTAATTCAATTAATTAGTAGGTTCACATATAGCTAGTTATCTTGTAATGAATCCCTATTAATTAATTAGGATAGACATGTTCATGGCTATCCCTATTACTCGTGTGCATGCAAACTTTTGGATATATTTATGTTGAATGAGGAATTCTATCCCTTCTATATCATTCCCTTGAGTTCGCACCTACTCAAAAGGTGCCTCATAAGTGCCATTTTATATTCTGTTAAGAATCATATTAGAATTCTTCGATCTAAGGCTTCGTTTAGGACATCTAGCTTTAGCTAGCTGATGCTAAGAAGAGGCATATAAAAAAGAAAAAACCTAGAACCAAAGAAACCATTTAAGTACAAGTAAAAGGGGAAACCTAAGTAAAATATAGGGCTGCTAGGAGCCAGCACCCAAAAAAGTTGATCACAAAAGGGCTATCAGCACCATCTTCTAGGAAAAAAATTAATCTACCAAAGGCTAAAGAAATCTAGTACACCATAAAAATTAGACATGCAAGAGAATATCAGCAGCTGCAAAATCCCACAATAGCAAAAGAGAAACAACAAGACCATCAAACACGATCGACAGTAGCAGAAAAATAACAACCAAAACCAAAGGCAAAAACATTCATCCAAACCTATAGGAAAAGATAAGACTTGAAAGCAAAAGCAGGAAAAAGAACAAAAGAACCCACCAGAGCAAACATCAAAAGCTAAGAAAGCACCCAAACAGCAACCAACCCCACACAATTGGGGAGAAAAAATAGCCAACCACAACACGAAGCCACCAAACAACAATGAAGCACGGACACACCCAACCAAGAACCAAAGAAGCAACCCAACTAGAATAATCCAAAACCAACAGCTAGGCTATAATAATCCATTTTTTTAAAAAGAAAAATCTGAATTTCAACGCGTTGCCTTTTCAAAGAAGAGAAGGAGAAGAGAGAGAAGGTTGTTCAAGGCTTTTTCATCCATCAATTTTGTTCAGATATTTCTTCTATTTGTTGTTAGTAACTTAATTCACATTTTAGTTTTCAATGATTTTGATTATTATATAGATTTTCTTATATTAAACATAATTGATTAGCTGCTTCTACATTTTGATTGTGGCATTTATATAATCAAGAAAGGATGGTTGTTAAGACTATAAAATGGGTTGGCTGCTAAAACATAATACTCTATGTAATAGGGTGGGCCAATAAACTTTTATTTAAAGATGGCTTGAGGTGTTATCCCAGTTGTAACATGTAACAGATGACTGATTACGCCGACGGATAGAGATCTAGTGACAAGTCTTTATTGATTTAATGAAGCCACATGTAATATTAATTGATTAATTAGATAAGTGATAATTTGTATGACTAATGACCAATCAGAAATTGGTTCGGATAAAACATGTTGAAAACACCACATTAAAAATGGATGTCCTACATTGCTAAATCATACATTGATGCATGCATATATTGATAGCACTAATGACATTGACATATACTTTAATATCATTGATAATATTGGATGTATTGATAATACATAAATAGATTATTCATATGAATAGATAAGATAGATTTTTTTAGTGACTTATGAATGATTTATGCATCATTTTTTCTTCAATTTATTGAATTTTATACAAATTATTAATTTTTAGATTCATTGTAATGATTATCTGCTTTTATTATTAATCATTTAGAGTTTCATTTATAATATTTGGTCATTACATATATTTATTGTTATTGATTATATTAGACTGAGTATTTCATATTAATTCTTTAGTCCTTGCATTGAAAGTTTTAGTAAGTTTTGAATTACTGTTATAATTTTTAACTCATTATGTGGATTTTATTGATTTCAGGTCAGGGAAGGGATCATGATCTGTTAGAGTGAGATTGTCAGAGATCCTCAGGTTTTGTTTCGATTAAGTTTTGTATTTTTCTTTATTTTTTGTAGTTACAAGCTTGTGATAGATTAGTGATTGTATTGATCTCCTAGCTATTATTGGGGATAATGAATATCGTGCAATATTTCAATATAGGTAATTGTTAGTTATTTTAACATGATATATAGATTTATTATTTAGAAGCTCTAGTTAATTAATTAAAAAGATAAAATATACAATTCTTTTAAATTTGATTCAGGAGCATTACATTGGCCCCCAAAACACACCAACACAAGAAAACCAAAACCCCCAACACAATAATGCTAAACTCCCAGAACACTAGCAGCAAAATAATAATCAACCAATTAAAGAACCACAAGCAGCCAACACAGGTAACTAACAACAGTAAAACCAACCAAACCCCAATAACCAAGAAAATACCAACAACAAACCACAACCAGAGCAACACCGACTACCACACACTAAAAATGCAAACAAAGGAGAAGAGCACTCTAAAAGAAAGAGTAAAAATAAACAATGGATGCATTTCTAAAATAAACATTAGCTTTAGTAACCCGAGCAATAAAAGGATTGAGTTATAGTTTTTTCTTCCTCTTTGATTTTTTTATGCTTAAAAGAATACAATATGTAATCATCTTTGGAAACCTTAGTAATATTAAGTTTTCCAGATCATGAGTATCCAGATGATCCATATTTGCATTAGCCAGGTAAAACTCTCCATCATCTTAAATGGAAATCGAATGGGAATTAAGTAGGGCTAGACCCATCCAAAAGAGCATTAGGTCCCTAACAGAATCTGACGCTCATTGATAGAGCCCAACCACATTATTTATTGGCTCATCTTTAGAAGGCGAGATAATGGGAATCAAAATAATCAAAACTAAGTTAGAAATATCAATAACCACTAAAGGCTCACCAATAACAGTTTCCACTTTAGAATTAGTGAGGATATTAACATTATTATCGGCCAAAGAGGAGTTACGCAAGCCAACCTCAGAGGAAATTAAAAAATCATGATTATTAATATTACCCTTAATTGAAATAAGTAGTATCATCAACATTAAAATGACCTGGTATGTTAACAGCTGATGGAGCTGAAAGATCCAACACCATATTTAACCCAACCAAGTTTTCCCGAACCACAATACTATTAGATTGATCCTGATCATTAGGAGCAATAATGGTAACACCACCTTGCTCACCTGCACTATCTCCAATTCCACCATTAACTTTTTGAATTTTAGATTTCCTCAAATGAGGATGTAATTAAAAATAATCAAATTTGTCATGTCAAGTGCATTTACAATGCCCAAAATAAGAAGCAAAATCACTCATAATAATTTTTGAAACTAACCAAACTTCTTTGGGCCAAGCCAAACCTCATTAGGATATTTCTTAGTCATATCCAGTTCAACTGAAACACGAGCAACCAATGGCCTAGAACTAGTTGCAGTAGCATTATCTAATTAGAAGGGAGGCCAAAGAGGGAGCCCAACCCTAATAGGATGCATTGAAAAAGTAAATGTAGACGAAGCTCAGAAAAATAAACCCAAATCAGAATCATAGGAGATTCCTAGCTAAGATCAAACAAAGGAGACCATTTGATTAACTTCATAAAACAATTATTAACATAATACAAACCTCTAGCAAAAATCTTGTTATGATCCAAAATGTTGTATAATTTAACCAAAATGTGCCAAGGATTCAATAGAGTTACATAAAATTCACCTAAGAGTTTCAAGTTAAAGAAAAAATTCATATTTCATCCAAAGGAGGTTTGCGGTCAAAAAACTTCCCAACCAGTGAGAACTCAAAGGGTGCGGCTAAGGCATGACTCTCCTCCTCTGAGATCCAAATAAAAGGCAAACCACGATGGGTACAAGCCTTTAGATCCAGAAAACAGATGAAGAAGAGCCGGGGAACACATCCTTGAATGATTTGAATGAGGTTTACCTACCAAAAAATCAGGATCAGAGAGTTATTTTTCATAGACAGTGAAACCCCTCCCAAAATAAAAATGAAATTACATTAAACACCAACACTGGCCAAAGGACGGTCCATAACAACAAAATACAAGATAAAAGGAGGAAAGTGAATATCCATGAGCTCCAAAAGAGATAGAAGAAGCAGTGCCGAGGGTAGTGAGTCACCTCAGCGAAACCTAGCATAGCAAAGGAGTTGTGTTTGGGGATTTTTTTTTTTCAAAGTAAACTTCCGAATGAGATGTCATTTTTAGATTGCAAGTTGACTTATGAACTAAAAGCTAAGCTATTATATGAGTTGTAATATCTCAACATATGACAATAATGCATAAAATTTTCTAAAATAAAAAGGACAATTTTCATAAATAAGATGATAATTCAATAATACAAAAATCCATTCAATGTGATACTTCACAAGCGTTTTAAGGATTCATTGAGATAAAGTTTTGATAATTTAAAAGCCTTTTTTTCATTAGAGAGATCTTGAGTTAAACTCATAGGATTACATACAGAAGGGTCGAGGATTTTATTTAGAAATAACACTAACTATTAATAGAAACTCCTGAAAATCATTTTAGCAATTTTGAAGTTCCACAATGGCTCCAATATTGTAGCTGTTACAATAAAAAAGGTTCAGAAATGAATAACGATTCAGTCACCCAAAATAGCACAAGGCAGAGTTTCATTGACCACTAGAGGAGCAACCGTAGCCCAGAGCAATTGTCTTTCAGAAATGGTGTTAGAGGCATAGATAACCAAAATGCAACAGATATCCAAATTCTCAGCT
This sequence comes from Dendrobium catenatum, assembly GCF_001605985.2. Classification (NCBI taxonomy): domain Eukaryota; kingdom Viridiplantae; phylum Streptophyta; class Magnoliopsida; order Asparagales; family Orchidaceae; genus Dendrobium; species Dendrobium catenatum. The sequence goes on from NW_021319218.1 coordinate 837,420, forward strand.
TGGATAATACCATGAATTACTTGACTTGAAGTAAAAAGAGGCTTAAAGTGAACCTTATCAGCATTCCATTTCACCCAGATACGACCAGGTGAGGAAAAAGAAAAGTTGTTGAAGGAACCCTCAACAGGGAAAACACGATGGGTGTTAGAAAACCAGTCATCTAACACAGCATTCATAGAAATTTTAGCTTCCAGAATAAACAGCAGGTCTAACTTGAACTTATTCACCAAGGCCTTGCAAGACAAAACTTTAGAGGCACTATTGAACCCTCTAATGTTCCAAGAACCCATACGAGGAAGGGTCATTTATGTTTATGCTTGGAGTTGGTAGCCTTTTTGGCTTTCTTGCTCCGTGTGTTTTTTGGGCTATGAAAATCATTGGCTGTGTCATTGCTAAAGTTGGAGCTCTGAGAAGGGCTGTTCTCAGAGGAAAGTTGGGAGGTGGATGGAAAGGAGGAAGTGTTTTGGATCTTAGATGGTTGGTCAATCGGCGAGGTCTTAGGAGGAGGAGTAGGTAGAGGGACCGTGGTAGAAGAGGGGGGAAAGACAGGCTGATCCTGCTGATCGGCCAGAAGATCAAATTTATTGTTAATAGGAAGACTGGTTTGTTTGACAGCAGGGTGAGGTGAAGAAGATTTGGAGGAAGTAGGAATTTCAGCAAGAGTAGAGTCAGTTGGGGGCGAGTTGAGGTTCGGTATTGGAATGGTTTGGGGGTTAGGTTGAGGAGGTGAAGGGCCAGAAAGTAGAGAAGGAGTTGCAGTGGAGGAAGTGGTGGCTGAAAAAGGATTGGGCAGTTTTAGCAAGTTAATAGATTGTGGAGGTTGACTTTGTCTGGGTTTACAACTGGAACTCCTACCCCTTGGCGGAGGAGGCAAGGTAGTAGGAGGCGAGGGATTGGGATTTTTTGGGCATTGTTGGGGGGTGTGATAAATGGAGCTATAGAAGGAGCAAGGCGTGGGTTTCCAATCATAAAGAACCGTGAGAGGAGAAACTTTACCATCCACCGAAATAAAAATTTCATTAGGCAAAGGCGAAGAGCAAGAAACCTGAACGCAAACTCGAGCAAAGGTTAACCTGGTTTTTGCAGCCGTGAGAGCATCCACCGCAAGAGGCACGCCGACACAGCTAGCAATTTTTGAAATTCCTTCTGGCGTCCAGCAAGAAAGCGGAAGGTTTTTAATCTTTATCCAGAGGGGTATGGAAGCGAACTCTTCACGTTTTGGAATGAAATCCGGCGACCACTTTTGAAGGATGAAAGGCTTACCAAAGAAAAACCACGGTCCTCCAGACCACGCCATATCGTAATCTTTCGGGGAGGAAAACTTCAGAAGAAAAAAGCCGTCATCTAGGGTAAGAAGGGAAAGTTCCCCTTTCAGCTTCCAGGTTCGCTTGATCACCGCAAGAAGAGCCTCGTAGAAAGGTCTTCTATCAATAGAGTAACCAACTAAAGACAAATGCCACTCAGGAGCTCCAGCATCAAACTGGGTTTTAGTGAAATGCGCAGTGAAATTTTTTGTGGGATGATGAGCTAAGGCGCTGGAGAAGTCATGGGAAACAGGGGTTTGCGAAGAGAGAAGCTACTTCCAGTGTTGAAGGTCTTTGGAGAGGGGAGCCATGAATGGCGGGGAGTTGGATAGAGGGGGAAAGGCGGATGAGGAGGACATCCAGACAATGGAGTCCTCCTCCGACGGCGGGAGAAGAAAAAACGCGCGAAAGAAACCCGAAACCCTAGCAGAGTTTCTCACTCTATCACTGTTGCCTATCTCCTTCGGATAAAGTTGGGGGGCTTCCTTTACCGCACAGTAAGATGGGTGAACTAAATAACTTTGTCTTTAATGCTGTTGTTTCTGAATTACCTTCTGTTGGACATTTCTATACTTGGTTTAATCATAGACTGGATAATCCGATTCATGTTAAGCTAGATAGAACTTTCATCAATGATGTTTGGCTTTCAAGTTTCCACAACTCCTACTACATTGTTAGTGAACCTGATGTCTCTGACCACTGTCCGATTATTCTTAATCTAGACCACCCTACCACCAACAAACATCGGTTTTTGTTTAAAAATTACTGGTGTACTTTGCCGGCTTTTTGGAATTCTGTGTTGGAAATTTTCTCCTCCCCCCCTTCTGGCAGCCCAATTTGTGATCTCTATCATAAGCTCAGGGAGCTCAAATGCCACCTTAAATAAAGAAACTGGGTTACTTCAAACTTTATTAAAGATCAGGTGGAGACTCTTGCTAAAGCTCAAACAGATACTCTTCTTTGCCTTTAACATGACCCTTTGAATTCTGATTTAAATGCTAGACTCTTGTCTATTAACTTGGAACTTTCTGAAAATAAAGCTAGATGGGTTGATTGGATCTCTCAGAGAAGTAAGGCCAGATGGCTTAAAGACGGGGAGGATGACCTGAAGTTTTTATATTCCAATATTAATTGCAGGAGCAATGCTAATCAGATTAGAGGCATTATGGTGAATGGTGTGTTGCTTAACACCAATGATGATATTGCCATGGCTTTTGTTAATCACTTCCATCAGTTGTTTAATGGTGCTAACCCTATGGGGAATGATAGTCTGCCTTCTGGCAACACCATTCCCCCTGAGCTTCTTAACGGTCTTACAGCCCCTGTCACTATGGATGAGATTAAACAAGTTGTATTCTCTTCTCCTACTGATGCTGCTCCTGGGCCGGACGGTTTCTCTTTTGAATTCTATAAGGCCACTTGGAATTCAATTGGTAATTACATCTGTAAAGCTGTTCACTCCTTTTTTGCTACTTCCTTTCTCCCCAGGCAAGCCAAGAACACTGCTATTGCTCTTATTCCCAAACATCAGCATGCTTCTTCTATTAACGATTTTAGACCCATTTCTTTGTGCAACTCCTTCTACAAAATTATTGCTAAATTGCTGGCAAATCGGATGAAAACTGTTATGCCTCACATTATCCACCCTGCTCAAGCTGGATTCATCCAACATAGAATTATTTCTGACAATATTATTTTGGCCTCGGAAATTTTAGGCAAATTCAACTCTTCTTCTAGAGATAAATACTTCTGTGCTAAATTTGACATTCATAAGGCTTTTGATTCTATTTCAAGGGATTTTCTTCTTCAACGCCTCCAAGTTAAAGGTTTTCCTGCAATTTTCATTTCTTGGATTAAATCTTGTATCTCTGACGTTCATTTCTCTGTTGCCATTAACGGGTCTCTTGAAGGTTTTTTCAGTTCATCCTCTGGTTTAAGACAGGGCTGTCCCCTCTCTCCTTATTTGTTCACGGTGGCTATGGATGCTCTTTCTTGCATCTTTGAGGAAGCCTTTTATTCTCAGAATTTTCAAGGCTTTAAGATGGGTAATTCGGCCATTCACCACTTATTATATGCTGATGATTTATTGGTTTTTTCCAAAGCCAACTTACAGGAGGCCTCTTGTCTTAACAACATTCTGATGCATTTTAGCAACTCTTCTGTATTGGTTGTTTACCCGGCCAAAAGCACTATCCTTTTCTCCAACAACTGCCACCAGAGTGAGGATATTTGTGACTTACTGAACATACAGCAAACCTCTAGGCCCTTCAAATACTTAGGCCTCCCTATTCACCAAAAGAAGCTTACCTTTGCTGATTTCCAACCCCTCATTTTAAAAATCTCTAAAGCCTTAGATGGGTGGAAGGCTAAAGCTCTCTCCTTTGGGGGTCGAATCCAATTTTTAAGATTCACTATTTTTAATACTATAGCCTACTGGATTAGAGGCTCTATTTTACCAAAAAAATGTTTCAAATCTTTGGACAGAATTTGTTCTCGGTTCCTTTATTCCCGAGACATTGCTGCTAAAAAGCTCCGTCTGATTGCCTGGAAAGATACATGCATTCCGAAAATTAATGGTGGGCTTGGCCTACCTTCTTTTGATGAGTTAAATTTTTCTTTCTCCTGCTCTATCATCTGGAGATTCATTAATGGTAGCAATCTGCTTTTCTCTTGTTGGCGTAATCTGTACACTTCCCTCTGGTTTCCTCACAACAAGGGTTGTTCTTTGTTTTGGAAAAAAATTTCTGATACTGCTGCTCGTATTAAACACTGTCTGAATTTTAGGATTTTGCCAGATTGTCACCATTCCCTCGTTTGGGACCCCTGGTGCCATGGTAAATCCATTGCTGAGTTGGCTGTTGCTAATTTTGATGGGAGCTGGTTGAACAATCTCAACAGGAAAATTGTCTCTACCATTATTTTCAATGGTAGCTGGAATTTGCCTAATTGCTGGCCTTATGCTTTAACGACTATTATTTATTCTGTCCCTATTAGTGATGCTGTCACTGGTTGCCTTTGGTTGAATGCTGGGAAGGTTTCCAACAAAATTTTTAGGAAGGAATTTTATATGCACTACCCGGTACTGGACTGGAATCATTTTGTTTGGCATAAACATTCGGTTATCAGATTTTCTGCATTTGGTTGGCTGGCTGTTAAGAATGGGCTAAAAACTGCAGACATTTTAATGAGACGTGGTATTACTGTTAATCCTCTTTGCACCTTCTGCTTGATGAGTAATGAATTTCATTCTCATCTGTTTTTTGAGTGCGACTTCTCTTTTAAGATTCTATGTGCATTAATACCTCAAGCTCATACTCTTCTTCTACGCCCGAACATTCACCAAGTGTTTCACTTTCTGGATGACATTGCGGACTCGTCTGAATTACTAAATTTTTATTGTCTGTTAGTAAATACTGCTATTTACTATATTTGGCGGTCTCGTAATGACAGAATTTTTGGCAATAATATTGACTGTCACACTACGGTGGTTAGAAAGATTAAATATGTTGTTCAGGCTAAATTGGGGAGATGAAAAAATGGCAGCAATTTACTTCCTTTTTTGCGATAATTGGTGTTTTTGTGCTAACCCCTGTGGTTGGCATTCGGCTGGTGTTATAATTGGGATCTACTTCAATTTTTTGGGCTGCTGCTTCTGCGCTTGGTACAAGTTGAACACTATCTTCTGGTGGGCTCTTCTCGGACTGCCCTCTCGGTGTTCATGTTACAAAAGTTTTTGGTTATTTCAGACAATTTTGCAGGACGATGATGACCGCTGTAGCTCTACCCCTAGGAGGGTCTACTGGGCAACCAGGGGTAACTTTCTGACCAATGCGATGACCGAGTCCCTCGATTTTGTCGCTGCAGCTAATGCCTGAGTCCTGATCAATTTTGTATACCACTTTTTGTTGGTTTCATTGGATTATTGTTTGGTGGTATAGGTTTTCTCCTTTTACAGTTATTGTTTTTTGTTTTGGCCTTTCCCCTTTTTTTCTGGGATAGGCCTTCTTTCTCTTGTATTATCTTTTAATTAATTGAAGGGCTGTGTCCCCAAATTTCCCAAAAAAAAAAAAAATAACGATTCAGTCACTATAACTTCTACTTAACAAAAAGACTATTTAACAAGCTGAGACCAGTTCTAGCAAGCCAATAGCAAGCTATGGTGAACAACTGGCAAGTTGTGGTAAGCCAGTAGTGAGCGACTGACAACAACAGCTAGTAGATGCTAACAAAATTAGAATAATAAATAAAAATTTTAAAAAGGAAACTAAAAATCATCAATTGGCTAAATTTTAAATTAAAAAATTGCAAATACAAGATCCTTAAGAGGGACTTTCAGCTCACTACCACTCCAAAGAGATACAAAACAAATCCAAGATAAAAAAAAACAATGACCTGAAAAGACCTCTGTAGAAAAACAATTACAGGAAAACTTAGGTACATGCTAGGACGGCTAGGAGCCAACACACAAAAAAGAAAGATCCAGGTAAAGGTAATCAGCACCATCTTTCTCGCCAAAAAATTCAGCTTGCAACCAGCATGAACAAGCCAAAAAACCATTGAATAATATTTCAGATTCAATGGTGATAACATTAATGCAAGATTTTTACTATGTAAAATATTTTATATTTACTGAATATTAAAGCATACTGTTTTGAGTATTTAAAGTATTTACATATTAATTAAATATTTAAATATGAAAATAGTTCATTAAATACATGACACAAATTATGACTATTATACCTAACTTCATTGAAACTTGTGCAAACAAAATTTAATTTCTTTTTAGGATTTAAAATTATTTTTTTATCAAATTTTAATAGTTTTATATGTGATTTGTCTATTATGAGAAAAATGCAAATAAAAAATATAAAATAAAATAAAGAAAAACAACCTGAGAAACCTTAATAACTCATCTGACACAAATAAACTTTAAAGCAAATGTCATAAGCTGCATTGGATTTGATGTCTCCTAACTTGTTTCATGAGTTCCCTCAACTAACTTAATTAAAAAATAACTTAAAATTAATAAAAAAAAATCCTGCAATTTTGTGCCTTGCCTTGACCATTAAACAATATGTATATGCATGGATGCATTCCATATGTTACTCACAATCCATCATGTAAATTTTTTTATTCTTACATCATATTGTCATTTGCCAAATCTACATCACATGTCACATGAATTATATATATATATATATATATATATATAGTAATATTTTCTAAATTATATTTTTACATAACAATAATCAAATGTAATTAATTTATTAATATTACCTTATCTAGGTAATATAATATTAAATAAAACAAATGAAAATAACAATTTTTTGATATTTCTACAACAAATGTAAGAAAATTGAGTCCAGATATCTTGATACAAATTTTATCAAGATAGGTTTAAAAATTATTAGATTTTTCTAAAGATTATTATTTCATATAAAAAATTATATTTTACTAATCTCAAAATAAATTCAATAATTTTAAGCTATTATAATAATCAGGATTTTATGACACAACTTCTATTCTCATCAAATAATATAGGAATTATGCTTTGCATATTTAAGCATCATCTTGATCTTGTTTAATTAAATAACTAATATTTTTCACTAATATAAAATCACATGGCAGACATAAATGAATCAAATAACCATTACAATTTAGAACAAATTCTACATCTAATTTAATATCCATCAAAGTAGAACTTTTTTATTTAAAGATATTATCTAATCATATGACTAATAGTTACCACTAATGTAACTTTACATGGCATATATAGGAAAACATTCTATCAGAATATACTTATTAAAATTTTAAGATTAGTGTATATATATATATTATTTTGACATGTAGAAGTGAATCAAATCCACCCCCCTAAAATTTACTAATTCTAACTTTATTTATAAAAGGCAAAAAGAATTACAATGGTTTCTTTTTATACTTTTTTTTGTTTTTTTTTTCAGGACCACCACTCATCCTAAACATGTGTGGGAGGTGGAATGATTTATAAAGAGAAGCTTCTGTGTAAACCAAAACTCACAACCATTCCTCTAACTTTCCTTCTTCAAGCTCCTCTCTTCTCCCTCCTTCCATCCATGGCCACCGCTGTGGCGGCGGTCATCTCAGCCCTGGCCTTCTTCCTCTTAGCAGCAGCTTGGTCCATCCTATCCTCCTACTACCTCACCCCTCGCCGCATCCGACTAGCCATGGAGAAGCAAGGTGTTCGGGGCCCCAAGCCTCGCTTTCTCGTCGGAAACCTCCCCGACATCGCTGCCCTCATCACAAAATCCACCTCCGCCGACATGCCCGCTATCGACCACAACATCGTCGGCCGCCTTCTTCCACACTACCAGCTCTGGTCCAAACTCTATGGTATATATGCATATAGTTATAATATACATAGCTGCAAGACCTGTCACTCATGCATTTATGTTACTGAATTGAACTTCGTTTGTAGGGAAGAGATTTGTGTTCTGGTATGGAAGCGAGCCGAGGCTTTGCTTAACAGACACAGAGCTGATAAAGGAGTTTCTGTCGTCCAAGTATGTGCAGATTTCTGGCAAGTCATGGCTACAATTGCAGGGCTCGAAGCATTTCATCGGCCAGGGTTTGCTGATGGCTAACGGCAACAAATGGCTACACCAACGTCATGTAGTAGCGCCGGCCTTCATGGGAGAGAAGCTCAAGGCATGCAATTTTTTTCCTTTTTTTTATTTTAAATTTTTTTGCATTATTCATGCATGATAATTACATGGCAGCCCAAATGTCGAGAAGCTAAAAAGAAATCTTATAAGAAATTTTCTTTAATTAATTACTCGTTATCATTCAATTTTTTATTTTTTTTAATATTGATAGTTATCTTTCAAATAGTTTAATAATGACAACAACTTGTATATTAAATTAACTTAAGCCTGCATCTAAATGGGTGATTAAAAAGTTAATTACTCATTAATCTTTCTTAAACACAACTTTGTTAGTGCTCCAGCAAAATGTGGAGCCCGGCCTTATCAGTGATGGCTGAGAGCAAGCCAAACATTTGCTTTATAAGAAATGAAAAAAAGAGGCATTTTTAGGGCTATTTTTGATGTTGTATTTGCTTGACTTCTTTGTGTTTTTATTTTTTTTTATGATTTCCTTCCTATTGATGTTACACATCCTTTGATATACGACACTAAGACTAAGCAAGATAGAAATCCTAAAGGTAAATGACAATTCTCAATACAAATTTCTACAGAGAATTCCTTGTAGGAATTTTGACCAGGGCTAGCTGCTTAATTAATTAACTCTTTGTACGGTAACGGTCATGTTCATCTAATAATATATTTGTTATTATTTTCAAAGATAATCATAACGTTTATCATATAAAATGCCATGTAACAAGACAAGAGAATTAGGGACCCCCTTTTTTTTTGGATGTTTTGCTTTTCAGATAATAGGCCACAATTTCATTTGAGTATTTTCTTTTATTTTTTACTTTATAAAACGATGCAACTATCTTAAATATGTCTATAGAAGTGTTGTGGAGAAAACAACTTTATTAAAAGTTATTGTAAAAATTAGCTTTCTAGCACATAAATTTTTTGAAAGTAACGAAAAAGTATTAGTCAAATAGAAATTATAGTTGCGACCTGAAAAACATAACAGTAAGAAGTTGTTTCAAACAAAGCCTTAGGCTTCGTTTAGAATTGCTTTCTTATTGCTTCTTATAGCGGCTTTCGAAAACAAAAATTAAAAAATTTAAACTAAAAAACTGCTTTAAGGAGCAGTAAGAAAGACGTCTCAAACAAAACCTTAATCTTACCGGGCTATAGATTGTCTTATAAGATGTATCAACACAAAAACTAAAATGGGAATATCTTGACTTATTTATGTTCTTAAAATCAAACAAAAAATTAGAATTATAATATATAAATATGATAATTAAAACCTTCTTAAGACAGGTGGAGAAATTATTTGCTGAACATAAGTCAAGATTCGGTTGTGTAATGACTGTTCTCTAATTTTTAATAGAGAATATGTCTTATAATATCAATTGAAAATTAAAATATTGATTTTAGAGTTACAATAATGAAACAATTTCGTCTGTTTCTTTGTTTGTATTTTCCTTCTTTGTTTGCATTGACAAAATCATAAAGAAGAATCTAATTGCCATGTATGTCTTACCTTGATTGGGCTTGCAGAACCACATGGGCTATATGGTGGAGTGCACGAAGAAGACCATCAGTGCACTGAGCGCCGCCGTCGCCGTCGCCGGCGGCAACAAAGAAGTGGAGATTGGCGAGTATTTGACTAGGCTCACCGGCGATATTATCTCCCGGACTGAGTTCGATAGCAGCTATGAGAAGGGCAAACAGATCTTCCATTTCCTCACCCGCCTGCAAAGTCTCACTGCGCAGTCCAGTCGCCATTTGTGGATTCCTGCAGGCAGGTTCGTCTTCCAATGCAAATTCATTATTATTTTTTTTAAATGGTAGTAATCGATCCAAATATTTTACTAACTGAGATTGGTTATGTGTAGTTAGTCAAGAGATTATTTATAAATAAATAGGGAATGAGACTAATTATAACTTGAATTTTATATCAAAATTTTAATGAATATTTAATAAAATTATAAGCCCAAATTAAGAGTATCTTTGAAATGGCTTCAAGTTTTTATAAAGATAATTGTAAAACTATTCTATGAAAGTAATTTTTATGAAAATTACTATAAAAAATAGCTTTTTAGTAAAAATAATTATTGAAAGCACCATAAAATAATGTTAAAATAAAAATTATGATTTCTTTCTTGAAAATAAAATAGTAAAAAAATTTATTTTTCTCTTAAAAGAATGTTTTCCTCCAACTCTCGGTTTCAGGTTTTTTCCAAGCAAGTTTAGGAGGGAAATAAAGTCATTAAAGAAGCAGGTGGAGAAGCTTCTAATGGAGATCATAGATAGCCGGAGAGACAGCAAAGAGATCGGCCGGAGCTCTTCGTATGGGAAGGGCCTTCTTGGAATGCTTCTCGCTGAGACGTACAAGAAGGAAGCCTTCAGCTATACACTCGAGCTAGTCATGGATGAGTGCAAGACTTTCTTCTTCGCCGGCCATGAGACCTCTGCTCTTCTTCTCACCTGGACTGTAATGCTCCTCGCCACCAATCCTGAGTGGCAGGAGAAGGCTCGCTCAGAGGTCCAGCAAATCTGCGGTTATCAGCCTCCTACTGCTGATCAGCTTCCCAAGCTCACTCTGGTAATCAAGCATTCAATTAATTAATCTTAAATTAGCCTGCCATTAATTTTTTTTAACAAGAGAGAATTTAAAGAGAGACACCTCCTCTTTAAATTTTTAAAAATATATAATTTAATGAAGCTTAATTATTTGAAGCTTTTAATAGTAAAAATTCATTTTATAATTTATCTAAATAATAAAATTCATTTATGTTATTTTGTTAAGAAGAAAATTTGATTCAGTGGCTGATTTCTATAAAATGATGTCATTCGAGTCAATGTTCAATACTTTTGATATGTGTTTATGTCATGAGATTATTTTATATTTTAATTCTTTATTATTAACTAGTGGTCAAATATAATTTTTATTTGACCTTAATATTGCAGATGATTGGCAAAGTACTAGTATGAATTTTTATATTAGGAAGATTTACATATATACCACATAATTTTTAGATATTTACATATCTAACATCTATTTTTTTTTTTTTTCGTTATATAGTGTTTAAGTTTCTTAATCAAATCAAAATATATGTAAGAGAAGAAAAATTTATTGTAGAAAAGTAAAAATTAGTGATATGTTTATGTAATTCAATATTTGCATGTTAAATAAGTAGATATCAAGATTTACACTTTATTATATAAAAGATTTTTTTTAAAAGTTATTGTGAGTATTATAAAAATAGTTTTTTTTAATCGAAAAACAATTTTTTTAATTATAGCTGCCACACATTAATACATTTGAGCCAACTTGCGGTGAAAATTACTTGTCATAGAAATTTTTGAAAAATAAGTGAGAAATTAACAAAAAAGTGATAGCCAGATAGAATTGAGATTATAGCATGAAAAAGAAAAGTAATAAAAAAATTGCCCTTAAAAACCATTAGGCATTTAATATACAAATATATAAGAATTATATGATTTATATGCATATAAGTCCCTCTTTATTTTAATATCTTTTTGGAGTTATTGGATTTAATCCAATATTTTGATGTGTCTTAAGAATTATCTTGCATTGGCATTATTTTATTTCATAAAGAAAATTTATTTATAATTGCTTTTGAACATTACTTGATTATGATGTAAAGCATAATCTATTGCATAATCAGTCATCCAAATTGAATCATCAATTATGATAACATCAAAAGTATAAATCAATGAGGTTGAAGTCATACATGAAATACAAAATTTTTAATGTATTTTCAATTCAAAAAGCTTAACAAGTGATCAAAGATATATTATTTAATAAACTCACCTAACTATGGGCCACCTTTTCACAAAATACATGACTTGTTCAAAAATATCATAATAATGCCCCAATGCTTTATGTTCTTATATACATAATTATTTTACTTTTGATATGTTGATATAATGTTAAACTTTTCATTGTCAACATAATTTCAACACATCTAATCATAAGATATCATCTTTATGAGAGAAGTCTAAAACCCAAAAACAAAAAAAAAAATTATATAAAAATTTTTGACACATTTTGCATAGAGTAGGCTTCAAAATTTTTATATTTATTTTGAAATTAGTGTTTCACTAATCTTAATACAACAACAAAAATAACATCAAGTATTTTTTTAACTACGTGGGATCGGCTATATGAATCTTGATTCTTCATTATATCCTATTAAGAGTTAAACTCTCATTTAAATCTAATAAAAAATGTCACTTCTAATACTTTCAAACAAAATCTTTTTAAGTCTAGCTATCTTCATCTTTCTTAACATATATCATATCTAATATATCTACTGTCCTAATCGGGTCATCGAAAGGCCGACATTTCATGTGATTAGATCATCCAAAGCGACTGACTCTCTCTAATCTTATCAACCGCCGGAGCTTTTGCACTAATCTTAATGTAAATTCAAAAATTTAAAAATTTTCATAATACAAAATGCATAAAGATATAATATTTGTGCACGAATATTAACGCAATATTTTTTCTTGCAGCTGCAGATGATAATAAACGAGTCCCTTCGGCTGTACCCTCCAGCAACCCTACTACCCCGAATGGCCTTCGAGGACATGAAGCTGGGAGACCTAAACATACCCAAGGGCCTCTCCATCTGGATCCCCGTTCTCGCCATCCACCACGACGAGGAGATATGGGGAAGAGACGCCCACAGCTTCAACCCGGACAGATTCGCCGCCCGGTCCTTCGCCATGACCCGCCACTTCCTCCCCTTCGCCTCCGGCCCGAGGAACTGCGTCGGCCAGGCCTACGCCATGATGGAGGCCAAGGTGATACTCGCCATGCTCCTCACAAGCTTCAGCTTCACCATTTCAGAGAATTACAGGCATGCGCCGGTCAATGTTCTGACGCTGAAGCCCAAGCATGGCGTTTTGGTCTACTTGAAGCCACTTAGGAATTAGTTGAGCTTATGATGAGATCGTGTAGAGATGTCGGATGATCAATGGGTGGATTGATTGATCGGTCTGACCGCCGGTTTTGTATTATTTTTCTTTGTTTTTTTATTTGAGTTATATCGATCGAGATATATAGATGTTTTTCATGACGGGAGTATGGTGCAGAGAGGAAGGATCAATTGAATGACAGTACTGCTACTGAAACGGCTGTGTTCATCAAATTTTAATTATAATAAAATTTAAAATTATTAATTTATTTTTTTTATGAATGTTATATAAATTTTAATTCAATTACTTATTTATTACATTTGTTTAAAATAAATAAAAAATTAAGAGAAAAATGGTCAGATTTGTTCATAAGTCATATCCAAATTTGGCGTAGTTTAGGCTTTGGTGAGTACAAGTAAACCAAACAAATCATAACCACAACACAATAACAACATCAAGCCTTTAGAATTTAAGACAGAGCTTTTAAGAATCAACTAGTAAGTTGTGCCCTAGCCGTTGCGCTCCTCTGTGCGATTTCAAGGCAATCTCGTCTTCTCGTTCTCGGGAGATCTTTTCGTTCTCTTCCTCTGGTCAATTAAGCCTGGGTTTTTACCATCAGCTAGTTCTGGTATCTTCGTTCTACTCTCTGGTTATTTTTTCTGGGTTCCTGTTTGGGGATCCCCTGTTTTTGCATTCCCTTTTTGGGGTTTTGAGGACTCGTTGGGGTTTTGGTTGGGGGGGAGTTGACGTCCTCGATGTCGTCCATCCCGAATCCTTCTGTCCCGACTGGTAAGACCCGTTCCTTCAAGGATGTCTTGGCGGCTGGTTCCTCATCTGCGGATTCTAGGATTCATTTTGTGCACTCGTTGTTTAAGGGTTGTCCAGCCCTGTTGTTTTAGGATTCTGTGGTTTCACAGCTTGCTACTCCGTTTTCTTTTACTCTTGTGGGTAAATTTGTTTTGCGTAGACCTAATCTTGATATGATTCAAAAAAATTTTCTTGCTTTAAAACTATCTGGATCTTTTAATGTTGGCTTGTTGGATCCTCGTCATACTACTTTTTTTTACTTTTTTTTTTTACCACTTTTTTTTTAGCTCTAAAGAGAAGTCTCGAGGCGATTTTAGGGCGATTCTAGGGTTTGCTCCTCGAGCTCCTCTGGTGGCGCTTCTCGCTGGGATCTCTCTGGTTTTCTCTCAGATTATCTGGTGATATTTTTCCTTGTTCCCTTCTTGGCTTTCTGTTTTTCTTTGGTGGTTTTTTCTTTGTGGCTTTCGCCTTTTCCTGTGTTTTTTTGTGCTGTCCTTCTCTCGTGTGTGTTTGTGGGGGTTTCTGGTCTGATTGGCCTTCTAGTTCGTTCTGTTTGGGGGGATGACAACTCCGTCGTCATCTAACCCGTCGTGGCTTCTGTCCTTAAGGGGAAACCCCGATCCTTTAAAGAGGCGCTAGCTGGTGATGTTTCTTCTTCTTCCAATCTGAAATTTGTTCAATCCTCTTTCAAAGGATGTCCTGCTCTTTTGATTGAGGATTCGGTGGTTGCTCAACTGGCTAAACCGTTTGCTCTTACCCTTGTGGGAAAATTTGTGCTTAAGAGGCCCAATATTGATATTATTCGAAAAAAAAATTACAATCTTAAGCTTTTTGGCTCTTTCCATGTAGGTTTACTTGATCCCAGGCTTGTAGCTATTCAATTGTCGAATGATCTAGATTATAACAGGATTTTCTCTAGGCGTTCCTATTACATTCAATCCTGCCAGATGCGGCTTCTCAAATGGACTCCCGACTTTGATGTTCGTCATGAATCTCCTATTGTTCCTGTATGGGTATCGTTTCCTAACCTTAGACTGCATTTTTTTAATGCTCAAGTTATAAAACCCTTAAAAAGCTAATTTTTTAAGTGCAGTTCGTCTGTACGAACTGGATTTAGTATTGGACGAACTGAAGAAATTTGTGAAGAAATCTATCATTTGCGTCTGTACGAACCTGGAGCGTCGGGACGATCCGTCTGTACGAAATCTGTCCAGAGAGCAAGTCGCCCGGGACGAATTTTAATTTCGTCTGTACGAAATTTGTCCAGAGAACACATCGTACCAGGACGAATTTTGGATCGTCCGGGACGATCAGTGTTAATAAATATCCGATTGAGATATTTTGGATCATTTGAAGAGAGAGAAAGAGAAGGCAGGAGAGAGAAAGAGAAGGCAGGAGAAGGAAAAGCTTGGTTTTGGAGCCCGCGGAGCGCTTTTCGTCCGACGACGCAGTTGGAAGATTTGTTTGTCTCGCTGTAAGGACTCCGAATCCTATTTCTGTTTTCAGAGATATTGATTTTTGATCGAGTTGTGTACTGTTTTATATTTTCGTAGTCGAATTTTGGACATGATTTTGTATTGAGACAACTTTCACCGCACAACTTTTAGAATGTTATAGATATGAATATTGTACACGATTTGAGTATTTTCTACGATGATTTTACCGGTCGGAATTGGTTCTACGCGATTTTAATTGAATAGAAAAATATCAGGATGTTATTTGATATGGATTCAGTAGAACAATAGCCTTATATTGATGTTGTGAACGTTCTGTGTGAATTTAGAAATTTGTGCTTTTTGCAGGTTTTTTTGTGTAAATCGGTAGACTGCCGTTACTCTGCCGAATTTTCGTAGGATTTCTGATTTGTCTGAGATTGCACTAATTGATTGCTGTGCATCGGCATTGAGCATTGATATAGAAATGGATGGATATAGATATTGCATTGATAGCATGGACATGAATAGTATAGAATCATTGACACTGTTGCCTATAGATTCATTAATTTCTGCTTATAGATTCATTGTTACTACTGTCTATGGATTTATTGATCTTGCATATAGATTCACTGTTGTTACTATTTCTGCACCGTATGGACTGCTGCATGGATTCATTGTTAGAATAGATTGAGATTTATCGTACTGTAATCCTCGTTTGATTTCATTGAATAAATAGTATTGATTAGACCGCATTGATTTGATTTGATAGCGATTGATTTGATGGATTGATTGATTTCCTATTGTGAACGGATTTCTTCGAGATTGACATAGATTTATTGAGTTGATTTATCGATTCGCCTGCCGCTGTATTGACTGGCTTTATTGACTATTGATTTCCGTATTGCATAGACTCATTGACCATTGACTGATATGGAGTTGATTGACTGACATGCATATTGATATCATCGCCGTGCTTTGATTTCAGTAATAGGCTTTGGTGACCTGCTGGGCTTTTTGAAGCTCATTATATGTGGTTGACATTTTCAGGTCCGAGCAAGGCAGCAGGATTGGAGATTGATCAAGACTGTCAGACGAATCCTTTCACTATGGATGCCTGGGCGTCACACAAGTTTTGTTTGGTTTGGCTTCTATTCTTGGTCGGCCATTGCAAACTGATCAGGCAATGGCTTCGGTTTCCCGTTCGTCTGTGGCCAGGATTTTGGTTGAGGTGGATATTCGAAAAAAATTCCTAATGAGATATGGCTTGGGTCAGAACTGAATGGCTATTTTCAAAAGGTGGAATTTGAAAATTTTCTTATTTTTTGTACGCATTGTAAAATGCATGGTCATAGCATGATCGATTGTTTTAAATTACATCCTAACCTTAAGAAATCAAAGGAACAAATTAAACCTTCTATAGTTCAAGAGGTCAATACGATTAAGGGTTGTAATCAGGATATGTTGGAAGGATATGATATGGGTAAGGAGGTGGAGGAACTGCCCACCTTTCATGGTGGCATTATTTCATCGGATATTCCATCTCCTGTTGTAGGGGAGGTGGGGAAAGGTATTGTGAATGAGGTGGGGAAAGGTAATGATGCTCAAGAGGTTGTCAACAATATGATTCCTAACTTATCTTCACAATATGCTTTTGATTCTAATCGAACTGTTACTCATGATATTGTGGAAGAAGTTTATAATATTGTGGATGTCAATACTAATGTTATTGTTGAGTCTAATCAGGTGGAAGAAGATGGGTTGCAAGCTTTGGTTAGCGCTCCGATAAATACTTTGGCTATTGTTCCTAATATTGTCACTACCGAGGTTGAGGAGGTGGATCTTCCTCAGCCTATTGTCGAATCTGTGGATCTTCCTCAGCCTATTGCCGAATCCGGGATTGTTTCTGTTTTGATTGGGGATGATAAAGGGGAACCGTCAGGTAATACTAAGTCCAATAAAGGTAAAAGTAAGATGGAAGGTAATGAACATTTTTTAACTTCGCTTGAGGATGGTGTTTTTTATTTGGAAGATGAGAGGCCTTCTAAGGGACCTTCTGGTAACTTAAATGATAAAACTATGTTGTAATCTGATTTTTATCCTTCTGATGCTTATACTGATACTGAAATTGACATTTTAGCTAAATGCTATGGTAGAGAAGATAATGACCTTAGTTTTTCTAAGGGTCGTGGCAAAAAGGGAAGGAAACCTAGAAGTGTTATTTTAAAATCGCCTAGAAGCACCAGATCAAATACTTCTCATTAATGTTTTTTATGTTTAATGTTATTATCTGGAACGTGAGGGGGATTGGTTGTCCCTCTTCTAGGAGTAGAGTTAAAAATCTTTGTCGTATTCATAATATTGCTATTCTTATTTTACTGGAACCGCTTATTTCCGTGGATAAATTACCTAGAACTGCTAGGTTTTTGGGTTTCAATAATGCCAAGTCTAATATTTCTAACAAAATTTGGATCTTTTGGAAGTATTTTGTTAGGATTGAATTCCTTGGTGATTTTACTCAAGTGATTCATTGTAATATTGAAAGCTCTAATTGGCAATATTATGCTTCTTTTATTTATGCTGCTTCTTCTCGTTATAACAGGAGGATTTTGTGGGATCAACTTTTGCAGTTTAATAGTATTTGTAATCTCCCTTGGTTGGTGGGGGGGATTTCAACACTATTTCTAATCCGGATGAAAGGTTAGGTGGGTCTTCTCCTATCTATCAATCTATGGATGAATTTAATGACATGATTATGGCTTGTAGTCTTATGGACATTGGTTATTCGGGTAATAAGTTTACTTGGAATAGGGGGCATTTGTGGAAAAGATTGGATATGGTTCTTTTCAATAATTATTGGGTGAACACCTTTAATTTAACTAAAGTTGAGCATCTTAGTCGTACTTTGTCGGATCATTCTCCGTTGCATGTTACTATTAAGAATAATCCTACTTATTTTCCTGCACAGTTTAGATTTCAAAATATGTGGCTTCTTCATGATTCTTTTCTTGATGTTGTGCAAGGTAACTGGAATGCCCCTGTTTTTCCCGATGACTCTATTTTTGGCATGAATAGGTTATGGCTTAAGATCAAAAGGCTTAAATTGGTTTTGAAATTGTGGAATCAAAAAGTTTTTAAAAATCTTTTTAACAATATTCTTAATGCTGAGTCCAAAATTGGTTACATCGAGGATATTTGTCAGCATAACCCCTCTGAAGCCAACTTCTGCATGCTTAGGGAAGCTAAAGAGGAGCTTTCTAAGCTGCATATTCAGGAAGAAACTTATTGGAAACAGAAAGCGGCTACCAAACATTTGGTAGAGGGGGACAACAATACTAAGTACTTTCATTCGCTGGTTAATAAGAAACGTGCCATGAACTATATTCATAAAATTATTACTGTAAGCGGTTCTATCACTGAAGATAAAGATGAAATTGCTAGTTTGGCTGTTAATTTTTTTGAAGATCACCTGAACAAAACTTCTATTCCTGATATGAATGTGGACTGTTCTATTATTCCGAAGGCTATCACTTTGGAGGATAACGAGGATCTTTCTAAGGCTCCTCTTATGGAAGAGATTAAAGGTATTTTATTTAACATGAATATGGATTCTACTGCTGGGCCCGACGAGTAAACTACTAAGTTCTTTACTACTACTTGGTCTATTATTGCTTATGATGTTTTCCATGCTGTTCAAGATTTTTTTAATGGCTCTATTATTCCTAAGTTCTTTACGTCCACTACTATTGTCTTAATTCCTAAGAGTCCTGTTATTAATTCTTGGAATGATTTCAGGCCTATTAGTATATGCACTGTGTTTTATAAACTGTTATCTAAACTTCTTATGAGCAGGTTATCTGGTTTATTACCTAAGATTATATCTCCCTTTCAAATGGGTTTCGTCAAAGGTCGTGCTATTGCTGACAATATCCTTTTAGCTCAAGAATTTTGTCATGATCTGGACATTAAGGCGAGAGGGGGTAATATGGTCATGAAATTGGATATTGCTAAAGCTTATGATAATATCAATTGGTCTTTTATTTATAGAATTTTTAGCCTTTTCGAGTTTGATTCTAATTTCATTAAGCTTATTAAATATTGCATTGAAAGTCCGTTTTATTCTATTATGGTGAATGGGAAGTCTCATGGTTATTTCCAAGCTTCGCATGGGCTGAGACAAGGGGATCCTTTGTCTCCCGCTATTTTTATCATTGCTGCTGACTACTTATCCAGGGGTTTGGCTAATATGTTCTTTAAGTGTCATAGTCTCTATTTTAAAACTCTTGGAGGTTCTCATATTTCTCATTTATGTTTTGTGGACGACTTCATTGTGTTTTCTAATGCCTCCAAGAATAGGATTAGAAAGATTTTAAGAATTTTTAATCATTTTGAAGCTGTCAGTGATCTCTCTTTTAACAAGAATAAATGTTGTTTTATTGCTTCTAAGAATGTTGGTACTGAGCGTATTTTGGATATTAGAAACCTTACTGGGTTTTCTCATGGTCATCTCCCTATGAAATATTTGGGTATCCCCCTTTTTAAAGGCAGAAAAAGAGCTTTTCTTTTTGAGGATTTAATTTCCTTGATTCAGAATAGATTATTTTCTTGGAATTCTTCTTTTTTAAGTTTTGGTGGTCGCTTAACTCTTATTAAAAGTGTTCTTTGTTCGTTGCCTATTTACAGCTTTCAAACTCTATTGCCTACTAAGGGTATTTGCCTTAGAATTGAGAGGATTTTGAATAAATTTTTTTGGAATGGTTCGGGTTTCAATTCTAAGATTCATTGGAAAAATTGGAAAGGTTGTTGTGGCATAAAGCAGGAAGGTGGTTTAGGTTGCAAAGATATGACTGATTTGTCTTGGGCTTTCTCGTTGAAATTATGGTTTAATTTTAGAGCTAATGAAAGTCTTTGGGCCAACTTTATGAACGATAAATATTGTGGTGGTAAGCATTCTAACTTATCTTATTATTCTAAAGGTAACTCTAATGTTTGGCAGCGTATCTGTTCTGTCAAATGGTTCTTGGAGCCCTTGTTAGTTTGGGGCCTTGGAAATGGCAACATTAACTTCTGGCATGATAGATGGGTTAATGGTGAGTCCATTGACTCTTTACTCAATACTGCTTTTATTTCTAATTTGAAAGTTAATTACTTCTTCTCTGATAATGGGTGGGATGTGGAAAAGCTCTATGCTATCCTTTCGGATGACATTATCCAAATTATTATTAAGATTCCCTTGAATATCAATGTTGGGGACTTGTTACTTTTTTCAGGTTCTCAGGATGGTTCTTTTAGCACCAAAAATGCCTGGAATTCTTTTAGGATTAAAAAAGAGACCTCTAAACTTTTTAAAAGAATTTGGCATAGCTCTATTCCCCTTACTGTTTCTATCTTTATTTGGAGAACTTTACATAATTTTTTACCTTCTGATGAGAATTTAAGGAGGAAAGGTATTATTATTACTTCTAAATGCTAGTGTTGTTTTCATGTTGACAATATGCATCACATTTTTATTTCTAGTCCTATTGCTGTTAGGGTTTGGACCTTTTATGAGGATTTGTTTCATTTGAATTTCTTTAAGGTGACTATAACCATTTCACAATTACTGAATTTTTTGTTTGTTGACTACAAAGGCCATATCAGGAATGTTATTTCTGTTCTCATTTGTTGGTACATTTGGTTGGCTAGAAATGAATCTAGGTTTAATGGGGTGAAGATGGACCATCACAGGATTATTATCAATATTAGAGAAAAAGTTTCTTCTCTTTTCACGGCTAGGCTGCTTTCTTTTAAGAATTTTAACAATTGTGCTCATACTATATCTTTTTTGGGCATTAATGATGTTTCGATTAATCCTGTTTCTAATCTGTCTTCTGTTAGTTGGGATAAGCCTTTGCCTAATCATTTCAAGGTTAATATTGCGTGTGTTAGAGTGGGCAATACTTATGGTTATGTGGGTATCATCAGAGATCATTTTGGCTTATTTATTTCCAGTTTTGTTGGCCCGGCTGTTGTTAATAATATGCAGTTGGTTTTGCTTATGAGTGTGATGTGTGGGATTACTCTGAGTAAGAAGCTTAAGATTAAGAATATTATTTTTTAGGCTAATTCCCCTTTGGTTAACCTGGTTGATACTGGTATGAATGCTTCGGTTTGTACCCCTTCTCTTTTTTATTTCAGGCCCAGGATTATTGATCAGGAGTTGGATTCCTTTTCTCACTCGTTTTCTTTTATTAATGAGAAGGTGAATGCTTTTGCCAAGGCGTTGGCTTACTTGGGCACTGTGTTCAAGAGTTATAAGGAGATTAATTTGGACCATTTGCCTAATTACATTCAAGGTCTTATTAACTTATACAAAGTTGGTTTTCCTTATGTTTATCATTAGGTCTGGGTTTTTTGTGCTGGGGTTTTTTCTAGTTGGTGGTTATTGGGTCATACTCTCTATGTTTATCATGTTCCTTCCTTTTGCTGATTCGTTTGGTCCTTGTTTTCTTTTTGGCTGGGTGTTGACCTGGTGGTTTTGCTTGTGCTGGGGGGTATTCTTTTGGTTGCTGGTTGAGGTTTTTTGCTATTCTGTCTTGGGGTTGGTTTGGTTTAAGGCCCGGATTGTCTGGGTTGGGGTTGCTGGGTTATTGTTTAATGTTTGACTATCATGATTTTGGTTTGCCTGCTTTCTTGGTGGTTGTTTTGTCGGAGGTGGGTATAATTGGGTTGGTTTCTCTGGATCGGAACGCTGGTGTGGCCATTTTGTTCAATGGTATTCTTGTTTTTATGTTCTTTCTTTTTCCGTCACGTTCTGTTCTATCTTTTTTACAGGTTTGCTTCCACCTTGAGGGAGTTTTTGACAAGGGAGCTTGGGCTGATTGGATATCCATCGTTCTCCTTATTTTTTGGGCACTCCTTCCGTGCCGGCTTAGAATGTATCTAGGCAATTTTGTATTCCATATAGATGGAGACTATCGCCCCTTAGGTTTTTTTATCTTTCTTATTGATTGTAGCTCTTTGAGCAGTAGCGGACTGATGGTCCCCTTAAGGACTTGTAATTTTCTCTTATATCAACGCGTAGGCCCCTCTGTGACTTTTAATTAAAAAAAAAAGACTTAGATTATAGTCACATTTTCTCACGTTGCTCATATTATATCCACGGCTGTCAAATGAGGCTGCTTAAATAGTCACCGGATTTTGATGTGAGGGAGGAATCTCCTATTGTCCTGGTGTGGATTGCTTTTCCTAATCTTCGCTTACATTTATTTAATACTCATATTCTATTTAGTATGGCTTCAGTTTTCGGTAGACCTTTACAAACTGATCAAGCTACTGCATCTTTATCTAGACCTTTTGTGGCACGTGTTCTAGTTGAACTTGATGTTACAAAAAGTATCCTCATGAAATATGGCTTGGTTCGGAAGTAAATGGTTATTTCCAAAAAATTGAGATTGAAAATTTACCTATCTTCTTCTCTCATTGCAAAATGCATGGTCATGCGATTAATGAATGTTTCTGATTACATCCTAATCTCTAAAAAGAGAAAGGTTCTTCTAAAGCTAATGCGAATGTTGGTAGGGAGGATTTTCCTATGGCCCAAAATGAGGTTGGTAATGGTTCTGTTTCTATGAATATGGGGTTGCATAACTGTGAGCAAGTGGGGGTGGTTCCTTTGACTAAGGAATTGGAAGAGAATCTAATTACCAATGTTTCTATTAATAATATGCCTAACCATGATAAGATTTTTATTGCTCCTATTACTAATGAGAATGATAACAATGCCCCTGTTTTTTCTTCTAATTTAGTTCCTAATTTGTCTCCAATGGTTATTAAGGATGATGGTAGTTCTAGAAGGGATCCTTCTCCTTTAGAACAAGACAAGTGGTAGGATGCTTACCTGTGAATAGCACGGATAATCTTGTTGTTGTTCTTGACCTTGGGGACATTGAGTTCTCCAAAGCTAATGATACAAATAATGTTAATGAGCTTGATATTGTTAGTAATGATCCTATTTTGTAGAAGAAAGACTTATCTCCTAATATTATCCAAAACAGTTGTGATCGGTTTGAGAGGAATTTCTCTACAGTGGAAGATGGTGTTTTTTACTTGGAAGGTCATAAGCCTTCTTTGGAGCATTCAGGTAATCTGAATAATGATGAGTTACTTTTATCAGATCATTATCATTGTGATGCTTTCACTGACACTGAAGTGGAAATAATGGCGAAATGATATGCTAGAAAAGATCAAGATATGAGCTTCTCTAAGGGTCGTGGTAAGAGAGGTAGGAAACCTAAGAATATTATTTTACAATCTCCTAGAAATACCCGCTCGCATACTACTCATTAATTTGATTTTATGTTTAATGCAATTATTTGGAATGTGAGGGGTATTGGTTTCCCTTCTTCAAAATTTAGAGTTAAAAACCTGTGTCTTATTCATAACATTTCTATTCTAGTTTTTCTTGAACCTCTTGTTTCTGTGGATAAACTGTTTGGTACTGCTAAATATTTGGGTTTTAAACATGCTAAATCTAATGTTGCCAATAAAATTTGGGTTTTCTGGAAAATTTTTGTTAGAAATGATATTATAGGTAATTTCCCTCAAGTTTTACATTGCAATATTGAAAGTTTGAATTTTCAATATGGTGCATCTTTTGTTTATGCTGCTTCTTCTCGTTTTTCTATAAGGGTTTTGTGGGATCAAATTATAAATTTTCATAGTGTGTGTACCCTTCCTTGGTTGGTTGGTGGTGACTTCAATATTATTTCTAATCTGGCTGAGCACATAGGGGGTTCTCTCCCTATTTATCAGTCGATGTAATATTTTAATGATATGATTATGGCTTAAAATATTATTGACATTGGTTTTTCTGGTAATAAATTTACTTGGCATTGTGTGCATTTATGGAAATGATTGGATAGAGTTCTTTTTAATAATGCATGGATTAGTTCATTTAATTTAACTAAGGTGGAACACCTTAGCCGTATCAATATTAAGATTAAAATTTTGGGTGTGCTTGCTCAATTTAGATTTCAGAATATGTGGTTAAATCATGAGTCTTTTCTTGATGTTGTTCAAAATAATTGGCATGCTCCTCTTTTCCCAGATGATTCTATTTCTGGTATGAATAGACTTTGGTTTAAGCTGAAAAGATTAAAGCTTATTTTGAACTGGTGGAATCATAACATTTTAAGAATATTTTTCCAATATTTTACTAACTGAAGACAGGGTTAATTCCATTGAGGAGCTCTGTCAGTTAGACCCATCGGTGTCTAACCTTGCGCTGTTACATGAAGCCAAAAGTGATCTTGGTAAGCTTCAAGCTCAGGAAGAAATTTTCTGGAAGCAAAAGGCTGATGTCAAACATTTGGTGGAAGGTGATAATAACACTAAATATTTCCATGCTTTGGTTAATAAAAAACATGCTATTAACAGTATTCATAAAATGACTCGGGAGGATGGCTCTGTTACTAAGAATACTTATGAGATTGCAAATCTTGCTGTTAATTTTTTTCAAAGCATCTCAATAAGTCTTTTACTCCTATTTCTATTGATGAGCATTCTTTTATTCTTAACTTAGTTTCTCAAGAGGATAATTGGGGTTTATCCGGTTGTCCTCTTATTGATGAGATTAAGGAGACTTTGTTTGATATGAATGTGAATTCTGTGGCTGGTCCTGATGGCTTTACTACCAAGTTTTTTCAGCATTCGCGGCATATTATTGCTAATAATGTTTCTTCTGCTGTGTTTGACTTCTTTAAGGGTTCTCTGATTCCCAAGTTTTTCTCTTCCACTTTGATTGATCTTATTCCTAAGAATAATGATGTTAATTCTTTGAATGATTATAGACCCATTAGTTTGTGTTGGATTTTTTACAAATTAGTTTCTAAAATTTTGATGAGTCGGCTTATGTCACTTTTGCCTAAAATCATTTCTCCATTCCAAATGGGTATTGTTAAAGGTCGTGCGATTGCAGACAATATTTTGCTGGCTCAAGAGTTTTGTCATGACCTTGATGTGAAGGTTAGGGGGGGTAATATGATTATGAAATTGGACATTGCTAAGACTTATGATAATATTAACTGGTGTTTTATTTATAAAATGTTGAATTTTTTTTTGTTTTGATGAGAAGTTCATTTCTCTTATCAAAGTGTGTATTGAAAGACCTTTTTTTCTATTATTGTGAATGGTAAGAGTCATGGCTTCTTTAAAGCATCCCATGGGCTGTGTCAAGGTGATCCCATCTCTCCTGCAATCTTTATTATTGCTGCAGATTACCTGTCTAGGGGGCTTTCAGATCTGTTTTACAAATGCCCTAGTCTCTACTTTAAAACGTTGGGTGGCATTAATATTTCTCATTTATGTTTTGCTGATGATTTCATTGTGTTTTCGAATGCTTCGAAGAACAAGGTTAGCAAAATTTTGAGCTTTTTTGAACAGTTTGAATCTGTTAGTGGACTTGTTTTTAATAAGAATAAAAGTTGTTTTGTTATTGCTAGAAATGTTTCCTCTAATAGGGTTTTGGATATTAAGAATCTTACTGGTTTTTCCCAAGCTTCCTTGCCTTTAAAATTTTTGGGTATTCCGCTTTACAAGGGTAGGAAGAAGGCTTTCCTTTTTTATGGTTTAATTTCAACAATGCAGAATAGACTGTCTTCTTGGGATTCTAATTTTTTGAGCTTTGGTGATCGTCTTGTGCTTATTAAAAGTGTTCTCTCTTCCTTGCCGATTTATAGCTTTCAAACTCTCTTCCCTCCTAAGTTGGTGTGCACTAGGATTGATAGAATTTTTAACAAATTTTTTTGGAAGGGGTCGGGTAACAACTCTAAAATTCATTGGACCTCTTAGGTGAATTATTGTGGATCTTTACAAGAAGCGGCTCTTGGTTGCAAGTCTATGTTTGATTTGGTTTCTACATTTTCCTTTAAATTGTGGTACAATTTCAGGTTTAATGTGAGTCTTTGGGCCAAGTTTATGAGGGCTAAGTATTGTGGGGGGTTCCATCCTTCCAACTGTTTTTATTCTAAAGGTCAGTCTAAGGTGTGGCATCAGTTTTGTCTGGTTAAATGGAAAGTGGAGCCCTCTTTAGTTTGGGGTCTTGGGGAGGGTAATATTTTCTTTTGGCAAGATCACTGGGTTAATGGCCAGTCTTTGGATTCTTTACTTAATACCATTTCTATTGACACTATGAATGTTAATTTTTACTTTTCTTCTAATGGCTGGGATTTGGAGAAGCTATCCCATATTCTTCCTGAGTTTATTATTTAGCTGATTCTTAAGATTCCTCTTAACCTTAACTCTAAGGATGTTTTGCTTTGTACTTTTACTAATTACGGTCTTTTTAGAACGAAGCATGCTTGGCATTTTTTAAGAAGAAAAAAAGATTCTAATAAGCTTTTTAAAATGATTTGGCATAAGAGCATTCACTCCACGATTTTTGTGTTTATTTGGAGGATTCTTCATAAGTATATTCCTACTAATGAGTTGTTAAGAAAGAGAGGTTTTATTATTACTTCTAGATGTCAATGCTGCTTTCAGGTTGAAAATATGCATCATGTTTTCATATCCTGTCCCATTGCTGTGAAGGTTTGGAGTTTTTTTTAGGCCTTATTTCACTTTAATTTCTATAGCCCTAGTATTAATGTTCATAATTTGTTCGATGGTTGGTTTGTGAGTAATAAAGGTCATGTTCGGAATGTGATACATTCCCTGATTTGTTGGTTTATTTGGTTGGAGATAAATGACTCTCGATTCAATGGGATTGCTATGGATCATCAAAGAATCATTCAGAAAATTAAGGATAAGGTTAAGGCTCTTTTTTCTGCTAATTTACTTATTTTGAAGAATTTTAAGAACTTTCTTTTTACTATTGAGGCTTTCAGTGTTAAGTTGGAAGTGGCTAACTCCCTTGTTCAGACTATAAGTATTTAATGGTGCAAGCCCACTCCTAACTCTATTAAGTTGAACATTGACTGTACTCGTGTGGGGAACAAGACTAGTGTTGGTGGTCTCATTCGTGATCATAACGGGGTTTTTTTCTTGGGTTTTGCTAGTATGACCAGTGTCAGTGAGAGGATTGGTGGCCTTCTTATTGTTGTTTTTCATGGTTTGAATTTGTGTGCTAGTCTTGATCTTAAGAATATTGTTCATGAGGTTAATTCCTTTTTTGATTTAAATTGTATGCTTAATCTGGATGATGGTAATTGTTCTTACTCCTTTTTTTACATTAGGAGGAGTATTAGAGAGATCTTGGCCTCCCTTAACTGTTCCTTTTCAACTACTTTGGACGAGGCCAATTCTTCTACTCGGGCGTTGGCTAAGATGGGCTGTAATTGTGCTAATATTACTGAGCTTTCTCTTAAGCAGTTGCCTGTCCCGATCAAAGGCATGGTTAAATTGGATCAAATTGGTTTACCTTATGTTAAAGATTAATTCTTTTGGCTGCTGGTTGTTGTTCTGCATTTCTTGTTGTCTCGCGGGGGCTTTGGGGGTTTTTGGTTTTCTGTTTTTTCTTATTTTCCTAGATTATGGTGGTGCTTGCCTGGGGTTTTCTCTGGACTCTCGGGTGGTGGCCCTGGTTTTCTGGGTGATTTGTTGTGGCTTTATTTTGGGTGTTCTTCTGTTGGGCTCTAGTTTTGTGGGTTTGCTTCCCTGTTGGGTTTTGCTATTATTGTGCGGGGGATCTGGCTCTTCTGCGGGCTGTATGGCTGTGTTTGGTTCGGTTTTGGTTGTTGGTCTTCAGCTGTTTCTTGGAGGGTGTGGTGTGTATTTAGTTTGGCTACAAGTTGGTTCCGATTGTAGTATTTTCTTGGAGCAATGTTGGCTTCATCATGCTCAGTCGTATCCTTTTTGGAATGACTTTAATCTTTTGTTTAGTATTCCCAATCGCTATATTTTATATTTGCATTTTCTTGTCTATATTTTGGTTTTGCAGGCTTCCTTTTTGGCGTTTGATTGAAAGATTTCTGTGGAGACCTACTACTGGGAGCATTTTGTTTGGTTTTTGTTTACTCCCTTTTTTTGGGTGTTTTTTCTTAAGCACCATAGCATGTTTTTAGGTTGTTTTATATTGATCTATAGCGGGGAACTCGAGCTCATAGGTTTTCTTTTATCTGGCTTTTGTAGCTCTTGAGCGGTAGTGATTTTGAGCTCCCCTTAAAGATCTTGTAATTTTTTCCCTATATTAACGCGTAGGCCCCTTTGGTGGGTTTTCCCTAAAAAATAAAATAAAAATAACATCAAGCCTTTATCTTACTATGTGGGCTCAGAAATAAGAATAATTTGACCTTTGTAATATAAGAGGAAGACTGATTAGGTCAAAGGCCTATCAAGCTACTATCAAAGCTTAAGTCTAAGTGTGACTAAACTACTCTCTATAGGTGAGTTAAAGCCCCCAATCATAAGACCTATAGGAGAGCTGAGGCCCCATGAGGAGAGAAGTCTACACTTGGAAAAGTCACCTCCTTATTCTAGCTAGTTGCTTTGAAAAAATTGAATTACTTTTAAAAAACTCAACATAAACATTCTTTCCTCCCAACATGCTCAGAGAGAGAGAGAGAGAAAGAGAGAGAGAGTTAATCTTACACAAAATACTAACTCGCTCAATGTCCTTTCCCAACACTAAGGAAAAACTTGCAAGAAACTAACCAATTTTAATGAATAAAATCCTTCATTAATCTAAGCTATGGTTTGAATTGTGACCCCACCGGCCTCTATAAAATGAAATATGCAATGGGTGACATGCCAATCTCATCCAGATAATAAGTATATATGATTATATGAGTAAATACTATAATGTCTACCATAAGGTGATGGACATCTAAGGTAGTTGCAAGTTATATAAAGGCAACATCTAGCCTTCGATTGTGAGTTCCCCTTTTGCAGGAGATTCGTAATGTGTAGCATGCAAATCTCATTCAATGAGCAAGTCCAGGTGGTTACCCAAATGAAGGTGAAAGTTTAGCATAAGATGAGATTCACCTAATAAGAAATCATGAATTCACATATTAATAAGCAAATGATACCTCAATTTTCAATCATTAAAATGCCAAGCTCAAGGCTTACTCCAATAATTGGTTATTTCATCATTCAATGTTAATTAAGTTACAGATTGGTGAGTGCCAATATAATTTTTTCTTGGTTCCTTTTCACCTATTATACTCATAAATTCCAAGTTCACCGAGTACAATCCTTAGTTTAATTTCATTTTTATATTACTTTATATTCATTTAATAGTTGCAAATATTAATGTGTTCCTCCTAAGAGCTCAGTAGTTATAATACTCATTATCTGGTCATAGTTTTTCTTAGTACTTAGATGAATCTCTTAATCAATTTGAGTGAGTATTAGTGGATGCATTATCACACACAAAAACTAAGTTCAAGACTTAGAACAAAAAAAAAATCACTATGAGTGAGTACATAGGTATATATAAAGGGGATGAGTAAGCAAAAAAAAAACCATTAATTTCTTTTATTTGTAAATACATTATGTTTGCCTTAAAGGAAAGAAAAGAAAAGAAGAAATCCTTACAAATGAGGTGACCTTACGGTCACACTCTCCCTGTCACTCTCCTTATCATCGAACTTGAGCTAGTAAAAATTTGAGCTTAGAATTTTTGTAATGCAATACTCAATCATGACAGTAAACTTCTTATTAAGGATCTTTTTGTATTAGGAGGAACAAAATAAGGAAACCATATTATACTCCTAATCCAAAAACTTAGCTGATAATCTGGTGATCTCTATATATGCTTGTCCCTTTATCAATTACTCAACCTTCTTCAAGGAAACCTCTTTTTTCCTTAATTCCTTCTTATGAATTGCTTCCCTCCACACAAGTATAGCCTTCAAGTACTTGAACTTTTTTTTTTCACAATAGCTCATCAAGAAGAGCCTTCATTCTTAAGGTGTAATTATAAGGAAAAGCACCACAACCTTAAACTAGTGAGCTTCCCCATGGTCTATCAACGGTTATTGGCTAAGGCGAAGATTTCTGCCAATAAGAATTGATTGACTTCCTCAGGGCATAAGCAAGCTAATCCTCTATAACCTTCTTTAAGTTGACCTCTAAATCCTTTGAGTAGAAGGCCCATCCATTTTCACACATTCTTATTAGGGGTAGTAGGAGTCCACCTTTTCCCACTATAGGAAAATCTATTATTACTGTCGGACGTCTAGCGCAACTATTTAGATCAGTGAAATCGGTGGATTTACCAGCGGAATACCCGCTTGTAAGTTAACGGTGAAATATTCGGCTCAATTTTCATCGCTAAAACATTGGCGCATATTCTGCTAGCCTTTTGTCGATATTTTAAAGTTTTTAGTGCATATATTTGTCGGTAATTATCGATGGACTTTCCAGCGAATATTGAGCTGTCTTACATAAACTCAACAAAATGTTACCGACACATTATCTGTCAGTAAAATAACTGACATATATTCCACCAAAAATATGTCAGTATAGGCCTTATTTCAACCCAACCAACGTCTGACTTCTAATTTTTGTCCCCACCAAATCTCGTTCACTTTATTTCCCTCTCTCGCGTCCAAGAGTTTCCCCAGTCAAACCCTCTTCAATCGTCGTCCTAGAGCTGCCCTGACGCCAACATTTCTTTCCCTCTCTTCACTCGTGTCTGAGAGTTGTCCCAACCAAACCTGCGACCATCTCTTTCCTGGCATTCGAGAGCTGCGCTGACCAAACCCTTGCCAACTTTCGCCAAAAGCTACCCCAAACGCCACCAGTAAGAGAATGTATTATCTCATTATCTTGAGTTTGGATGTTCTCACCAAACATTTGCAAGAAAAGGTATCTTGGTGTATGCCTTTTGTTTTTTGTATGAATTTTCTCACTAAACATTTTCAAGAGAATGAATCTTAGTGTGTGTTTTTGCTTTTGTATTGAATGTTCTCACTAGACATTTGTAAAAGAATGTATCATTGTGTATGATTTTAATTTATTTTGTTTTGGATGTTCTCACTAGACATTTGTAAGAAAATGTATCTTAGTGTTTGCTCTTGACTTTAATTATGGATGTTCTCACTAGATTTTTGCAAGAGAATATTGTACCTTGATGTATGCTTTTTGCTGATGATATTGTTCTTGTAATTGATAATAGTAGAAATGGAGTTGATGGTCAACCTTAGAGTCTAAAGGTTTTCGCATAAATTGATCTAAAATTTAATATATATATATAAGGGAAAATTTCCATAAATTGCATGATTTCAGGACTACTCTACTTACCTTGTTTGATTCATTTGAGTTTTCATGTGTCTAAAAGCTTTAAAATTAATTTATTAATCTTAGTTTCTTTTTCTTTGAATAAATCTACATAATAATATTTTATCAACTTCTAATTTAAAGATACCTAGGCTTAGAAGAAGCCTCTAACTAGGGCATTGCTTTGTACTTTTTAATTTATTGAATAAAAATAAGTTATTCTTATACATATTTTGCATGAAAGGTTTGGCGGTTGTTTTACTTTCCAATTAATCTTAGAGGATAATCTTCTAGGACTTCAATTATGTTTTCTTACTATTATTCCTCATCTTTCCAACATAATTTTCAACTACATAGCTTTGATCCAACCTCTTCAAAAATCTCCCAGACATTTCTCAACATTCCTCATAATCTTTAAAGGCCTCAACTTTCCAATAACCCTAACATACCTTAACAAAAATCCCAATATCGAGAGATAATTTCTTATTATGGTCAATAGAATTCAAAATATCATAACTTTTTAACCAATGATTCAAAATCTATAAAAATGACATCATTAGCTCCCTAACAACCCAAACTTTTGATTTGGAGTTTCGCCCTAATTTTCTCTACAAAAACTTATCATTTGATAGTATAAAAGCTTCAATGTCAAATCTATCTAAACACATAATCAAGAGGCGAATTTAAGCTGGAGGTCTTGGGGGCACGAGCTCCCACTAGTTGCTTATCTACCACTAATTAAGACCTAATTAATTCAATTCAGGTAATGTTTAGTTACAAGCTAATTAATGATATATTTCTTTTTGTTTCACCCCCTCAAAGCCCAATCACTTCTTCCCTTCTCACTCATTCTAGGTTTCTCATTATATTAATATTCTTCCTTTTTTTAATTTGTTTGACATTTCATTTTATCAATTAATGTGTACTCGAGATTTTGTCTTGACATGAAAAACAATTTGTTCAATGAAGCCAAATTAATGCAGGGGCGGATTTAAGTTGGGGGCCCTAGGAGCACAGGCCCCCACTAGTTGCTTATCTACCACTTATTAATGTCTAATTAAGTCAATTATGTCATAATACAGTTTCACCACCGCTCAAATAACTCTTTCACCATCACTATAGAGGGCATCAATCATGTTGCATCATTCACCATAAAGATCCTATAAATTCTAAATCATTCTTGCACATGTTACTTACTATTAAGGTTGAGTATCATTCATATATAATTACAACATAGAAAAATGACCTGAAGAAGCCCAAGTAATCCTAAGAGAACCAAACCCACATCTTAAAATAACACAGACATCTAGGATCCAACTCCCAATCAAACAATAAAAGCAAACCAAAGAACTTAAAATAATGAGGGGGACTGGGCTAATCAAGCTCAGGAATATAGTTTTGTAATGCCATCATGAAATAAACCAAATTGCCACTCAAATCTAGAACAAAACCAACCCATCCATCTTAGAAGGAACATGCACCCGCGGTTTGGATTGGCATAGACCGAGAAGCAAAAGGAGGTATAATTCATAAGCGGAACGCAACCAAATTTCCTCACCCACTGCCCTAAAGGGAAGAACAAACAAAAATGAAATACCAAGCACTCTACATCCAACAGGATACCAAAATTAATTTCCATGGAAAAAGAGTAAGGGCGCCAATAAATATTCTCAGCAAAATCACGAAAGTTGAAGAGCCACCCAAAAAAGAATACACTGCATAATAGAATCCACACAACCCCAAAAAACTCTAAACTTGGAATAGATGAACAATACATAAGATTTAAATCAACAATTGATAAATTACAATCATAGCTTACCAACTGGCCCAAAAAACCAACTGTCAGAGAAACACAAACAAACCTAAAGGAGAGGCTTGAACAAGAAAAACTAGCATCATGTTATAGAAATACCACACAATAGCCAAATAAAACACCACCCAACAGAGGCAGTGAGAAACCGAAAGCCAAAGAAATAGTAGCAACCCAAAAGGAAGAAAACACCACCGAGCCTAGCAAATGGGGCAGAACCGAAAACCAAAATGAATAACATAAAACTAAAACCACTATGGATTATGAATATAAGGCAGCCCAGACTTATCTAGGTTAATAAAACCTTTCACTATGGGATGTAAATTCATAACATTAAATTCCTATATAAATTTGGATCTAATAACTCTTATGGAGTCACTATTCCATCACCTCCCTTAATAGCCAATAAGATCAAATGGAATCTCATAATATAATAAAATCTCCTTAACCCAAAATTATGAAGATAGATAAAAAGAAGGGGGAATTTTTGGTATAAATTGAACAAGTGCCCCAAGGTTCTTCTACTCAGCCTCTTGCAACTCTTAAGGAAGCCAAAGAAATAGACTAGAAAAATAGATTTTATTGTGAGATAAAAATAAAAAAAAATATAGATGGTAAAAAAGGATTTTATTCTGAGATGATATTTTCAATATAATTAACAGGAAATTTTATTGTTGACATCAAAGAATATTGTTAGAGAGTGAAAAGGTGTGTTCACTAAACTTATGAGTTTTTTCAATATAACTCTCACTAATGAAATTTATATGCTCCAACTCCTAGGAATGTATCCATAATGATGAATGCTAAAGGAAATCCATTATTAATATCTCATCATAAGTCTTAATTTTACTTACATGAATAATACATATTAACATTAATTCTAAATAAACACTTGAATTTGCCTTTTTTTTCTTATATATCTTGATGATTTCAAAAATAAAAATATAGAATTGACTTTTTAGGTACATTAGATTTATAAAATAGATAAAGAATTTGATGAGTTCTAAGTTATAGATTATAACTTTACAATTTGACTACTACATTTGATAATCTACTCTATATCTTATGTTATGTTATTCTATTTGTATCATAAAATTAATGTATTGCTCTTCTTAGCATATAGAACTATTTGCATCATAGAAAAGGGAGATATTAACTTTATATGCTAATGTTGATGATGGAAAATATTTCATATATATTTAAAATTTAAACCAATTTAATATATTTCATATATTTTAATGGATAGTTGATCTATCTAATTCTTTGACCTCTTATCCTTTAAGCATTCTTTTCTTATCATGTTGCATAAACAATACTTTATAATTGGTAAAAGACACTTTCTAAAAGCATATAATGTTCTAATTCATGGAAAATATGTATTGATTGAAGGATGCATGGATGTAGTATTACAATAGTTCCTCCACTCAAAATTTTGTTAGCATTAATTCATGCTCTCTCTACTATACAAATACCAATGTCATCTATATGGTACTTCATTATTTTTGTTAGTAGAACTCTAAAGCTTTGATATTTGTAATAATTAAGGGTCGTTTGATTGTGTGAAAATAGAATACAAAGTACAGTAGAGTACAATACAAAAATAATGCAATGTATTTAAAATGCTTGGAGTTAATATTTGAATGAGTGTAAAATATATGAAGGTGGTTACTTTTTTGTTTGACTTGAACTAAAATGAATGCAGTATAAAGCCTAACAATGATGGTGATCAATAGCTAGTGGGCGGTGGAGAGCAATAGTCAGCGGTCGATGATCAAAAATAGATGGAGACAACAACGACATATAGTGGCGAGCAATGAAAAAGGTAGGTAGCAATGATCGGCAATGGCAATAGACAATGACCGATAGTGGGCGATGGCTGCCAACAAATAGTGAGTGTTGTAGCAACAACAGAGAATTTATAGTGATTAGAAAATCAACTGAATCTAATGATTCATCAAAATTGAACTAGAAGATGAATTTCAAATGTTTTAAAATTTTACTATACATTTATTTTACTTCAAATCAAGCACTATTATTTTCAAAACATCCGAATTTGAAATACTTTACACTCCTTTTACTTCAAACCAAACATCTCCTAACTTGACAGAACTCTAAAGAAGCTAGAGTGCTTGAGAAATGAGCATATATTTGAAGAAAATTCAAATTAGCATAAATCCATTTATCCTTTCTTGTGATTAACATTTATCATATGTTAATATTTTATTCTCCTAGCGTCAAGCACTTCACATATATATTACTCCAAATCACCCTTTCAGAATCATATGCCCATTTTAAAAAAAAAATTATCATCAACTCTCCCTCCCTTGAGTGTGCTATTGGGACCAACACACCGACCTTCTCTTTCAAAAATAATAAAGCAATACCAAACGAACAACTCATTAGCATATCCCATCTTTGATCCTCAAATAAATATTGCAGTGTCATATTTTTATTTCATCTGAGTACATAATATAATCGTGATTCAATCTTCTGTACTAATTAAATCAGTTGTATTTAGTATCCCTACACCAACGCACTAATACTTAATTAAGCTAAGCTTAATCATCTGCATGTTCATTTGAATCTGCTAGCTGAAGCACCCAACGCATGCATGTCTGAGAAGAAAAGCAACGAATCCTAAACGAGAGATTTAGCTTTGGCTCTCAGAGAGAGAATGGTGGAATTATCAAGTGGTTTGTGCTCCACATTTTATAATATATCATCAAGCTTTGATTAATTTCAAAAGGTAAGACAATATGGCGACAATGAGAAGTGGATAAGCCTATATATTATAGAAGAAATCATATAAGTAATCTTCTTGTGTGCCTTTGCTTGATGCGCATTGCACCATTCAAATATTTATTATAGCTCGATTCTCCCAACTTTGATTTGATTAAGAATTTCGATTGCCATACTTTTCCTTTTCCATAAATTCGCCACCTTGTATGAGTGCCTTTAAACAAATTATGGAGCTCCACGGATGCCCTTAATTTGTCTTCTAAGTTAGTCATCCTTGTCATTAATCTTTCTATCATCATTAAGGATAAACTATTCAAGAAATTCTGAATGATTTGGAAAGAGATAGAAAGAGAGAATAAGAGAGAGAGAGAGAGAGAGAGAGAGAGAGAGAGATGCTTTTTTGCCAGCTTTTAATGCATATTTCACTAATCAGCTTAATTTATGTAAGATTAGTGACCTTGGTGCTAGTTGATTGCTCAATATGTATATACCAGAACTTGTGAATGAATAATTTCTTTCTAAATAGGTGAGGAGTGCTAAGTACAAACTGGAGAACTAGCTGTCAGAAGTACCAATTACATTTATAATAGTAAGCATGCTAGTAATTAGTTCTCAAATATTTGAATGCTTAAATAAATGATGTAAATATAGTTATAGATAATTAGACATGAGATCAATTAAAAAAAAAGTTATATAGATAAGAAACCATTTAGGAAAATAGAATTAACAAGATTAATATTCAACTTCTTTTAATGTTGTTGAAGATGCAGCATTTTTTTTTTTACCCTCTGGGAGGCCTACGTGTTCATACCCAAAAAACGGTTACAAAATTCTTAGAAGGATCCTCCAGCTCGCTACTGCTCATAAGAGCTACAATAAAAAAATAAAAAAAAATCTAAGAGCCGGTGGTTCCTTTTCCTAAGATTACAATAATGACTTAAATAAAGACTCGGGCTGCAAGTAGACAGCACCCAAAAAAGAAAGAGCAAATTAATCCCGTTCAGCACATTCTTCCTGCAAAAATAGTGATCAAAATTTAAGTAGCTCTGAAAAAACCACAACATGAGAACCTTGCAATCATTGAAGCTCCATAAACCTAGAGAGAAATTTTACCTACAAGGAAAACTCCAAAAAGAAGTATTAGGAAGGTAGTAAATAAAAAAACAGTTAGACCCAATGATATGATTACTGTTGGGAAGTCTGCCAGTAGGCACAGAAATCAACCCCATAGTATCCTTAAGAACCGACATACTATATAAAAGACCCCAAACAGCATAAATGATCACCTGAATAACATCCACCCTCATAACCACCATATCATAGAAAACATTCCTCTTATGAAACCCATTCATACTCAAAACATAAATGGATTTACTAGCATTAATCCAGAAAACATCAGTAATACCAACCTGATAGTTATAAGAGAAAACCAAAAAGAAATGCTTACCCAACTGGGAAATGTAGGCAAAGACCTGTCTCTGATACAAAGTCCAATCGATCAAATCCCACATTAACCCCAAAACATTCAAACCCCCAGTAAAAATGCAGCTTGCAATATTAACACAAACCTGAATGTTATAAGGAAAATACCAAGTCGAAAGCCTCACTAGGTGATAAAAATAGATATAAAACTGCTGTTGAGAAGAAAACCTCCCGAAAACAAGCAGCATTAACTCGTAAGATCGTGTCACCAGTAAGACAAAACACCAGCAAGCAAATATTACTAGGGTCACTGTCCAGCATCCAGTGCAGGCAGTTCGTCTACCGACAAAATCCGCCGAACCACCTCATAGAGGAGCATAGCCAGTGCAGGCAGTTTGTCTCTTCCATCCTCATGCCTGGCAAGTGTCTAGTAAGATTCGTTAATTCTATTAATAGATTGCGAGATGGTATAAATAGTAAAATTTAGATGTTAATATTCTAATATTTTGAGAGGTGTGTATATAAATCCCCTTTTCGTAGGTGAGCTTTGTCATGTTAAGTGGTAATCTTTTTTCTTTGAATGTTTGATAAATAATTAACTTATTACACATAGATTTTTAAGCACATATGGAAATTTCCCCAATTCATTACCATATAGCAAACCCCCCTTCATAGGGAAAAGTAGGGTCAAGTTCTCTTCATTATATTTTTTATTGTGGAGGGAGAAGATGAATTACACTTGTTCTAAAGAGTAGAAGAAAGATAAATATTTTAGTGATTTTTAGAACAAGTGAAATTCTTCTAAGCCATCATAGAAAATAATATTAGCAACTCTGATTCTTATTTTTTTGAGTGGAAAACACCCAAAAATAATATTTTATCTTCTTCAAAAATGATGAAAAAGTTATCACTGAAGAAAAAGAATAAAAATATGAGACATATTTTCTATTTAAAAAAAAACATAAATCAAAGGCTCAGTGCCTTCTCCCTATGCTTGAGAATTAGAATCCATTTCCTATGATTAGAAGAATATCATCACATGATGATTTGCTGGAATCGCCATTAATTAAGTTGATAAGAAAAGCATTTGTAAACTTAAGAGAATCTACATTTAGAGCTGCAAGTGGATGAAGCCGGCTCGATACATGGTTCAATGAGCTATCAAGCCAATTTCAAATTGACTCATTAGCTCACAAGCAGACTCATTTAATGAATATTAATATAAAATATACTTAAAAGATATTAGAATTCAAGAGTTTAAGTGTTCAACTATAAAGCCTTTAAAAATATTTAAAAACTATTTGTCATTTTCTTTTTCTAGCTAATAAGTCTTTTTTATTTATCTTCTAATTTCTCATTTTTTATTTTAACTTTATTTTATTAATTGCTTAAATCATAATCATTTTTTCTCTTTCATTATAAGCGAGCAGTCTAATGAGCTGACTGGAACTCGTAGAATTAAACTCGATCAAGCTCGAGTTCAAACTTGATTAATTAATCAACCTCTCAAGCTCAAGCAATGGGTGACTTCAGAATACTATATATAAATTTATGTGCATAATGGACGGCTAGATTTAGGGTCTGTTTGAGATGACCACAACATTTTATAAAGTTAATTGTGAAGTTGTTGTATATAAAATAATTTATTTATTCTTATTTCCAAAAATAATTCTTCATCATAGAAGTTTCTAAAACGCAGTAAGAAAGCAACAAGAGAATAATAGTAAAAAAAAAATTGTGATTGTTATATGAAAAGTAATGCAACAATCCAAAATAGATTCTTAGTTGTTCTCATATAGTCAATATGCAATGATTATTTAGGATTTCACTCAATACAAAATCTTTTAAAATGTCTAAGGCAATGCTTAGAATTTGAAGAAAACCCCACTGCTATATATTATTCAAAAAATAAGCAAAAATAAAAAATATAAAAGCTAGAAGAAAGAAAGCTTATATGCTTGGTCAATGTGGTGCTGTTGTGCTATCAAGCTGGAAAGAAAGTATATAATATTACTCTTGATCTTGAAGCTACTAGCCAGGTGTTAATATAATATAATATTTTTATGAAAGTTTTTCACAAATGAAAATTATAGTATTATCTTATTAAAAAGCAAAGTAGGTGAAGGGTAAGAAGTTTAAGAGATAAACATATTTTATTTAAAAATGGCAGAATATCGAAAGTTGTTTTCTACAACAGCTTTAAAAAAAGTTATTTTCTCCTTGCAACTTTACAAACACATTTACAAAAAGTTAGAGTCATCCCAAAAGGAACCTAAGTCTTCTTAGTGTTTTTTTTTTTCTTAAGTCAAATTATTAGCTCAGGCCATAACAAAAAATTAGTAAAAATTTGTATTGGTGTTTTAAATAATAATAATAATATACACTTTCAAGGATGATTAATAATGTTTGGGAATAGAAAAAATCTAAAAAATTAAGCTAAGAATTTAAAAAAAGGTAATTATAAAAAAAAGATAAAAAATAGCACCACACAAAATTAAAAAATTATTAAGGATTTATAAAATTAAAGACCATGTAGTATTGCTACCGTTGCAAATTTCACTATAGTTTAATTGTGTAGAATTACAATAATAAATCGTTTAATTAAAAATAGAGAATTTTAAAAAAATAGGGCGACCAAATCCACATTACATAATATTTTTTAGGGATAAAAATTAATCTAAGAATATAATAAAATTAGAAAATGTGATTTTCTTTATAAATAAAAAAATAAGGAAGCCGACAAAATTCTCATTTTTTTTTTCATAAGATGAAAAATTAAGCTCCACAACCTAACATAAAATTAGAGATAATTTTAATTTACGTGATTAAAAATCTAACATAATCCTTAAAAATAAATGAATGAATATCTAATTTTTATCTTTAAAACATAATCTCATGAGCATAAGAATGAGATCAAAAAGGTTTGAAAAAAAAAAAACCTTCTTAGCCACATTTAAGAAAACAAAATAATTAGATAGTCATATTATTAAAAAAATATATGGCAAATTTTTAAAAGGAGCATGTTTGATGTACGATTTAGAAGAGGGGTCATGAGTTAAATTAAATTTAAAAAGGATCAAAAACGCAAAGGGGGTTTACATTTTAATAGAAAATGCAAAGCGAAATCGCGTTTTCATGAGAAAATGTGAACAGTGATCACGTTTTCATAGAAAATGTGAACAATGATCATATTTTCTATTAAAATGTAATTTTATATTACATTTTTCATTTTTTTTACTGTTCTTAATTGTTATATTTTGATTTTTTAAAAAATCTGCTTCATTCTTAATACTTTTAATAAATAATTTTATTCAAATATTATAAATTATTTTATTGAAATTGTTGCGTCCTGGAATATTCGCGGCGGTAGAGAAATATATAGTTTAACGTCTTAGCGTTGTACGAAGATCCAGCACACAATCAGATAAGTGAGAGGGTGTAGCGTTCATAAGAGACACCAAAGTTTTTACGTGGAAAACCCCTGAAAAGGGGGGAAAAACCACGGGGCCTAGCCCAGTTTGAATGAATCCACTAGTATTTACAGCAGATTACAAATGAGGCCCTTCCTTGGGAGAAGGCCTTGGATTGATGTAGCAAATATACATCATATAGATTGCATTACATGGTAAAAGTTACATATACAGGTTTGTTTGGCCTGAAGGACCGTGGTCGGCAGGAGACC
>NW_021319218.1:878823-902880 GCF_001605985.2 Dendrobium catenatum
TTTTTTTTTTTTTTTTTTTTTTGGGGGGGGGGGGGGGGGGGGAATTTTGAGGGCATAGCCCAATTTCATTCATAAAAAGCTAGTTACATGAGAGAAGGAAAAAAAATAAAAACCTGTAAGTAAAGAAAATAAAAGGAACTTCCAGAAGGAAGAACAGCAACATAACATGAAAAGACAATAAGGAGCACTTGGTTGTAATGGCCAAAATAGGGCTCAGCGTATTGCCATCGAAGGGACGAAGCCCCCTAGTTGCAGGAGAAGAGTCACATGTAGATCGCTGAGCACACTAGGCAAGACCACCCCTGCCATCCAAGGGGGTCATAGTGCAATACTGGCATCATCGCCCTCAAAAACCACCAAATGGACACGAGGCAATCAGATTTTAGCATAGTATATCAAAATGCCTTTTAAGTTCATCAAAATGCTTCCAGTTTTTCACTTTAGCAAGGATAGCCTGACGGATAACAGAAATAAGCTTAGAGGGGCTTTTCCAAACATTTTCAAACCTTCTTGAGTTTCTCTCCCTCCAAAGGAAGCAAATAGAGCTGCAAATAGTAAAATAGCAGAAATCTTTATCCCAAATATAGTAATCTAGTGATTCATCAAAGAACTCAAAAGTCTGCATCAGGTTCGGTCTTAAGAGAAAAGCTCCCAGGGTGGCAGAAGAGAAGCAATGACAGAAAAGAAAAAATCACAGGTAAAAAACAAATGAGAATGACTGTCACAGCCATCACCACAAAAGGAGCAAGCAGAGTAAACATCAATCCCTCTCATAATAAGAAGATCAACAGTTTTTAATTTACCAAGCATAGCCATCTAGGCATATGAAGAAAACCGGAGAGACTTCGCACTTGTGACCCACCCTAATGATTCATAGCATATCATGTCTTTTTTTCTTTTTTTGGGGAATTTTTTGGGCATAGCCCGTATCATTGATATAAGAAAAAATTACAAGTAAGAAATAAAAATAAAAAATCATAGATGCTCAGGACAAAACGAGCATCCATATTACAATAAGAACATAACAAAATGGTACCCAAAGGCACAAAGGTGCGAAGGCACAGTGGACTCAGGCTAATCCAGAGGGATTAGAATGATGACCCTGGTTGTCATAAGGCCGCCCAAGAGTCAACCAGCTACAGCGAGCATACATCATCGTCCAATCCATAACCGACGAGCAAAAACAAATCCAGGAACTAAGGTAGCAGCTGGATAATATAGTTGAAATCTTTCCAAGCCTTGATTTTGAGAGTGATAGCTTTCTTGATTTTCCGCAAAATAGTGACTTTGCATTCAAAAATAGAGCCAAAAATCCTGTCATTTCTTGCTCTCCATAAGTGGTAAATGATCGCGCTAGTAGAGATCTTGTAATAATTAATCCAGCCATAATTAAAGTCTTACTCCAAAATACTTTCATAAACCTGAAAGAGGTTGGGCCGGAGAAGGAGAGATCCCAACCAGGGAAGGAAGGTTTTGATAATATCAAAAAAAAAAAGTAACAGTCAAAAAAAATAGGTGACCATGAGTTTCATATTCAAAATTGTAGAAAGAGCAAAATCTAAAAGTGTTAATCTCTCTTCTGCTAAAAACATCAGAAGTTCTGAGACATCCTTTGATAACCTGCCACGCATACACCGAAAATCTGAGAGTGGATTTTTTATGCCAGATAAAATTGTCCCAGTTAACCCAAGGAATCTCAGAGAAAAATTGCATATGAAAATCCTTGAATTTAGGATTAGAACCATCTAGCCAATGACAAATCACATCAAGATCAGTATTAGGGGTATTTTTGATATGCAGGATTAGGCTATTACAAAAATCCTTAGGGACATTCCAAGCCCCACAGCTAATAACATTCTTAACTTGCCAAGAGGAAAAAAGAGAGATGTAGTTAGTGGGGTCAACATTCTTGGAAATAAGCCAATCAATAACCGAGGAACCCCCACACCAAGGGTCCCAGATAAGAGAAAGGTGGCTATTTGGGGTGAACCGATAAACCCATATAATTTTTAACATTCCCAGCCACATTGCATAAATATTTCCAGTAAGGTGAGGCTTGCTTTTCAGTAGGTTTCCAGAGCGAT
Organism: Dendrobium catenatum; assembly: GCF_001605985.2. Lineage (NCBI taxonomy): Eukaryota > Viridiplantae > Streptophyta > Magnoliopsida > Asparagales > Orchidaceae > Dendrobium > Dendrobium catenatum. Next base: position 880,908 of record NW_021319218.1, read on the forward strand.
TTATATTTCCCCCTCCACCAATCCAATAAAAGACTATTAGAGCCCAAAAAATCTCCAAATAAGAGAACAGGAGAAAGCAAAGTAAAACGAATCCAGAGCAGGAATGCCCAGGCCACCTTTCACTTTTGGTGAGCAAATAACCTTCCAACTGATAATATGAAGTTTCTTCAAAGAGGTGTTGCCATAGAATAAAAACCTTGAGCACATCCTATTAATGATTTTGCAACAATTTTTGGGGATGATGGCGCCTCTCATCCAATAAGCCAGAGTGTTACAAATAGTGAATTTGATGAATTGGACTCTCCCGGCTAGAGATAAAGTTTTAGCTTTCCAACCATCAAGGGATTTTGATATTTTTTGAATAAGCGGTAGGAAGTCAGATTGCCTTAATTTCCTATAGAAGATCGGGATGCCTAAATATTTGATAGGCGTGGTGGATTGGTCAATTTGAAGAATATTGCAAATATCAACTGAAAGGTGGCAATTTTTTGAAATAAGAATCGCACTTTTGCTAGGGTTAACATAGAGTCCAGAAGAGCAAGCAAATTGATGGAGAATGGTCTTAAGGCTCGCAGCATTACTAATAGAAGCCTTACCAAATGCCAGGAGGTCATCAGCGTAGAGGAGATGGGTATAGTAATAGTAGAGTTTTTAGAGCTAATTCTAAAAAATGTTTGGTTATGAACCGCATCCTCAAAGGAGGAGGACAAAGCATCAATAGCAATACTAAAAAGATAGGGAGGTAACGGACAGCCTTGCCTTAAACCTGAAGAAGAGCAAAAAAATCCTTCAAGTGCACCATTTATGCAAATCAAAAAGTAAACATCAGTTATGCAGGCCTTAATCCAAGCAATAAAAATACCAAGGAATCCTTTGGCAGCCAGACGTTCAAGAAGAAAATCTCTAGACATAGTATCAAAGGCTTTAGTAATATCATACTTAGCCCAAAAATACCTCTCTTTGGAGATCTTGTTGAAATCCCCCAAAAGTTCAGAAGCAAGTAGAATATCATCAGAAATTTAGCCTCTTATGGATGAAGTCCCCTTGGCTAGTGTGTATAATATATGGCATAACCCCCTTCATCCTGTTAGCAATAATATTGGCAATAACTTTGTAGATGACATTACAAAGAGATATGGGTATGTAGTCTTTGATGGAAGTAGCATGTGGGTGTTTGGGAATTAAGGAAATTGCTATAGCCTTGGCTTGTTTGGGCAAAGAGGCAGTGGTGAAGAAAGCAGTAATGGCTTGAAAATTTTGGGGGGTAATAAGGTGCCAACTGGCCTTATAAAAGGCAAAGGTGAACCCATCTGGTCCCGGAGCAGAGCAATTAGGGCCAGAAAAAATGACATCTTTAATCTCCTCCATAGTCACAGGGGCAATCAACGAGGAGGTAAGGTGAAAAGGAATAGTTCCTCCAGGAGAAAAACTAGTCGGATTGGTAGGTGTAGGAGGCTTGGTGTTAAAAAGGTTTTGGTAATGCTTAATGAAAGCATTAGAGTATTCCAAGTGAGAGGTTAAGTTTCCACTATCAGTGATAATTTATTTGATCTTGTTATGACTTTATCTGATATTAATCTTGGAGTACATAAATTTCAAATCATCCTCCCCATTCATGAGCCACTTTGCTTTTGCCCGCTGAATAGCCCAGCTAGCCATAGAGGTTTAACAGGTGCTAATATTAAGGTTGGTTTGGTAGAGAGCTACAGCAAGGGAAGATTATGGAGATTGTTATGCACCTTACAAAGAAGAGAGCTTTATTCGGCTAAAAGAGAATCCATCTCAAGTTTCCGCTCATTGGAATTACCCCATCTTTTGCTTTTGAGATGATTCTTAAGGATTTTAAGGTTCTGACAAAAAGAATAGAGAGGGCTAGCTTTAGGGTTATGAGCAAAGGTATCCATAAAAATGTCCCAAAATTCAGACTTTGAAGTCCAATAGTTCTTAAACATGAATCTATGCTTGTTAGAGGGGGCTGCTGTAGAGCAGAGAATAATTGGGGAGTGATCAGAGTAATTAGGTTCCCCAACTCGGTAGAAGAAGTGTTCCCCAACTCGTTAGAAGAAGTGGGGAAAAGTAGCCAGCCAACTGTCATTAACCAAAGTTTTGTTAAGTTTAATATATATAGGGTTATCAACACGTTGATTAAACTAAGTGTAGAAATGCCCAACTGAAGTAAGGTCAAGAACTCCAGTGATAAAAATCATCCTGTTAAAGTCCCCCAAATTATGAGTCGTGAGGGGATTACCACCTGCTTTCTCATTTGGAAACCTACAGCAATTGAAGTCCCCAATAATAGCCCAAGGCCTAGAAATGTTATCAGATATGCTCCTAATCTGATTCCAACGATCTTGTCTTTCAACAAAAGAGTTAGATGTATACACCACAGTAACATCACACAAAGGGGAACCAGCAGAGACAATAGTGCCATGAATCAATTGGCTAGTGACAGTTAAAGGGGAAAATTGACAGCAGCAGAATTCCACTTAATCCCAATGCGCCGCGGGGAGGAGAGAGCAAAATTGTCATAAGCCCCTTCAGTGGGGAAAATTTTGTGGGATGCAAGAAACTAGGGGTCATTAACAGAGGAGGGAGAGATTTTTGCTTCCAAAATAAAAATAAGGTCAAGGTTATGAGAATTGACAAGTTGCTTACAATAGTAGACTTTTTTGGGGCCATTAAAGCCTCGAATTAATGTTCCAAGCTGCAAGGTTAGGAAGGATCATTAATGTTTAGGATTTGAGGAGGCTTCTTTTTTGGCATTTTTGGCTCGAGTATTTTTGGAATTTTGATGATTTGAGGTTTGGGTTTGGGAGGAGGCAGTGCTTTTATTAGAGTTAGGCAAGGAGCCTTTAGAAGGAATTGTTTGAGAAGAGTTTGGAGGGTAGGTAGTCTCCTGGACTTGAAGAGAGCCCGGGTTAGAGGTGGAGGTAAGCAGGGTGGCTGGGAGCAAACAGGCATGATAAGTGGAGTTTGGTGAGCGAGGCAGGGGAGGGGAAGTAACTGGAGGGAAACTGGATGGGGAGTGTGGGGAGGGGGGCTGGCGAGAATTGGCAGTTGGTTCACAGGTTGGGAAATCAAAGCATTTTGTTCCAGCACGGTATGGCAGAAAACTTATTGTTGGTACTGACAGCAATGGATTTAGGAGAAATATGGGGGGTGTCTGAAATGGAATATAAGGAGGGAGAGTTAAGGCTGGGTAACAGAAGGTTAGGTTTCAAGGTCGGGTTATGAGGGGGTTGTTGGGTAATCTGTGGGGAAAGGGGTTTTGGAATGGTTAGATGGGGAGGAGGCGTAGGCCGCGGCTTGCGGCTTGAGATTCTACCCCGAGGTTAGCATTGGTTTGGGTTTTGGGTGCTGAGTCAGAGGGGCAGAGGGAAGGAGAATGCATTATAGACCCATAATGGGAACAAGCCTCAGTCTTCCAGTCATAAATTACTTTGAGGGGAGAAACTTTCCCATCAACAGAATAAAAAACGTCATCAGGGATCGGAGAAGAACTCGTCACCTTAACACAAACCCTCGCGAAGGTCAATCTTCTCTTGGCGGCAGTGAGCGCATCCACAGCCAGTGGAATTCCAATACAACTTGCTATCTTGGAAATACCTTCGGAATTCTAGATGGAAAGGGGAAGATTCATAATTTTCACCCAGAGGGGGATGGAAGGGAATTCTTCACGCTTGGGCATGAAGTCCGGCATCCATTTTTGTAAGATAAATGGCTTGCCAAAAAACAAAAAGGGACCGCCCAACCAAGCAAGCTCAAAGTACTCCTGGGAGGAAAAATGGAGCAGGAAAAACCCATCATCCATAGTTAAAAGCGACAAGGAACCTTTAAGCTACCAAGGTTTTTTTATCACCGCAAGGAGAGCTTCATAGTAAGGTCTTTTTCCGATCAGGTAACCCACCAAAGAAAGAGACCACACGGAGGTGCCGGCAGTGAACTGTTCGTTTGTGAACTGGGCTATAGCGTTGTGGTTGGGAACGAAGGAGAGGGTGTGAAAAAACTCAATGGAGACTTGCGAACTGTTAGCAAGAAGGTTTTTCCATAGAGGGCCCTCAGAAGAGACATTAAGGAGAGGAAGAGGGGGGAGAGGAGGATAACGGAGGAAAATCAGCGGTAGCCATGGGAGAGAGGCCTCCAGTGGGGGAGAGAGAGCTCAAATGCCAAAATCCTAGCGGAGAGTCTCTTTATATGACTAGAAAAACACTCTTCAGCAGCATATCTTGTCTAAATGAAGCAAAATTATTCTGTTCGATCATTGGACGATTCAGAGGTGAATCAGGTTGCGCCTCATCACTCGGTACACAAAATTGATACATAGAAAAAAATGATGTGACACTTCATGATTCGTCCCTGAATGCCATCTGGAAAAGGCCAATTTTTTTTTTCTTGCAAAAATATAATTGTATTTTTGGGGAAAAAATTAGTATTATTTTGTAATTTTTAGTTAATGTTAAATGTACATTTATTTTTATTTAGATTAGCTTAATTATCAGTAGGAGAATCTTAATCAATCTTTATAAGTTGTTGATTATGGAGTGGCTTGAGATATATATTATTTAAAATTTATCAAAGTTTGAAGGGCCAGAATTTTGATTTGTCTGGAATCGTCTATAGATGCATGGGGATATACGATCAAATACACATGGGAAAATACATGGATGTAAAGAGGCCACAATCAACCCTATGGCCAATAAGCAAGAAGTCACTAGTATAGTAGTTATTGAGCCAAAGATCTTAGAGAAAATTTAGATCAACAAAATGGTGGATTAACAATGAGTGGTAAATAAGAGTTTCCAAACTTAAAGAGTATATCGGCTATCTAGTTTTCCTCTCTATGAACATATGTTGATGTGAATTTAGGTATTTTGGGGATCTTTTCTTTCACGTTTTTTTGGTACAATGGAAGCATTGGATCTCAAACTTTATGCCTCTCAAGCATATAGTTTTTTTATAAATTGAGCATCACAAAGTACTTAGAGGTTAACTACCCTTCAATTGAAAATTAGAGGTTGGTGAATAGGCTTCATCTTAGCATGATTATTGATAGCTTCAAGAAATAGTTTTAAGGTAGGATAATAGGGTTAACCATTGTTGGCTTCTTAGCATTACAATTTTGAGAATTTTTTCAAAATTTTCTTAAACTTTTTCTTTCTAACCTTTGTTTGTTTATCTTCTTTATTCTTCTTTCCTTAACCAAATTTTCACATAAAATCTCTCTTTCTCTCATAAATCACCACTAATCTTGCAACAACAAAAAAATTCCTTGCATGAAAGGATTCATGATTCCAATCTTATTTAAATGAAGAATACATAATTTGGAGAATGGAGAAGTTACAATGGAGATGAAGAAGTATATGATATTTTCATGCATATATATCTACAACTTTTGGAGATGCTTGTATGATCTATACATATTATAAGCTTTGTATGAAGACTTTCTTCATTTGGGACTACTTTTTCACTACTTTCTAGAAACTTTAATATGAAGCTGCTTTAGAAAGCAGTAAGAAAGCAGCCCAAACGAAGTCTTACATGAATACTTGAAGACATACTTTTTGGAGAGGGTTTGCATGACATATACATAAAATATTAATTCTACTAAAACTTTACTTTTTTTTCTACTAAAACTTTACTTAGTTTTACTATAAAATTATAAAGTTTTTGCAATAAAATCTATTCCAAAAATATCAAATTTCATTGTTTAAAAAATTAGAAAATGGAGGAAAGACTAAATATTCATATGTTCACAAATTCTATCAAACTTAGCCCAAATCTTAAATTAAAACTTTAGCAATAATTATATAAAAATTTAAGTATAAATTTTTAAATTTAAATTACTTATACTATTACTACATATAAACTTATATTCATTGGTAGTTATAAATCAATTTTAAAACTCTTGTACTACTTCTATGTATAAATTCATATAAAACTAATATAAATTTTGAATAATTTAAGCTTCTTAATTTGCTGAAATTTATCTTAAGTATACATGCATGCCATATTAACTCTATAAAAATTTAGATTTATTTGTACTAAAACTATAAATTAAAGTATTAATGTCTATAAAAATTTCTTATAATTTTTAATTTAAGTTACCTGATTTTTAATCTTAAATTTATTATTTCATATTTGCACAAGCTTAAGTACAGTAGAAAATATATATATAATAGCCTTATTTTAAATAATAATTATTAGAGACTAATTATTGTTAATAAAACTTATAATCACTCTTTTCAAATTTCATAAATTAAAGATGATATTAAAATTCATTTTATTAATAAATTATTTGCAATTCAATTTTTTATAAAACTTATACATGAAAGAAAATAAAGATAAATTTAACTTTCTTTTTTATATGAAATTATGTGCTTGATTTTATTTTGAGATAAATCATAACAAACTATAAATTTATATTACCATATGCCTTCATACTTTTGACTTTGTGATTCGATTCATCGTTGTCCCAGCTCCTTGTTTTGAGGAAGTTCCAACAACATAAGTAAGAAAATTTTCCAATATGCTAAAGAGCGAACGACCGGATTTACAAATGATTGAATTGCCTTAAACCAGCTCAATACTAGCTTCATTTAACTAATCCAATGCATTCATATTCCATAAGTAAAAGCCCTCTTAAGACCCCATATAAATCTCTTCATGATTATTACATTAATATTAAATTTCAGCTAAGGGGTATTCCAACCAATTAGCTCAATGAACCCTAAAGAATCCCATCTTGAGGTTTTCCTACAATTTCAAAGTTCACCAATAAGCATATGTTGTTAATGTCTCCAAAAAATTATTCCCAAAAAATATGTAATAGCATAAATAAAAATGTCATTCATTTATGGCCTTACAAAAGATTAAAAGGAGAAATGTCCCCAAAATATATAAAAATATTAACAATTATCTTAAAATATAGCTTAAAATTGACCCAATTTTACAAACGACGTAATGTCATTTCAATACTATTATGCAAACTCAGCTTAAAATTTAACATTAATAAGGACATGCATGGTACATTGGATTGATAACATCATCATAATTATGATCATTCTTTAATTTCACCAATCGCATAAATCTGAACTTCTAGTTCTACTTGATGTATCTAACAAAACACAAAGTTAACTATTTAACCAAGTCAATCTACATTTGATCATTCTATCAATTTTAACTCTTGATTTATGATGCCCTCTTACATAAAGTAGTCATGGCTATCAATAATATTCTTTAGGTTAGGTTAGGCCAACCAGGTACCACCACCAGCTAAATAAATCATGATCAATGACCTATTATGAAGAAAAATAATTAGTTATTAATGATGTAAGTTATCAATCCATAATTCAAATCCCTCTAAGCACAAAAGTAGATCACTCCCCTCTTGCCTCCGAAAAAGCTATTGTACTAACCAACATATGAAAAAGCCTACACTGCTAGTCTAAATCTATATTGCTCTCCCTCACGATAGAGACAATTGAATATGGTAGTTTGCCCCCACAAATAGTCCTAAAATCAATAAAATAAATACCTCATAATTAGTGTCAAAAATTTTAGATAGTGCTTCATCACTATGTAATCCATCTCTTTAAAATAAAAATAAAAAATCAACCCCTTCTAAAATCAATGATGTTGCACAAGATAGCATATATGCTTAGTGAAAAAGTAATATTTATCTATTTATTTACTTAGATAAGAATTGAAGCATGGCCTAGAACAATAAACTCTACCCAATAAACCAAATTTACTTGAAAGCCTACTATAGGGGGAAACATGCATACACATAATTTTAACTCTTTAACTTAACAAATCTTTAATTATATCATTAACAACAAGGCATTATTAGTTGCTTTTTATTCTGAATTTTCATATTAACTATTTAATGATGATGGTGGTGAAGGAGTAGGCTCACATCTCACCTTCATATATCAAATCAACATAATTTAATTAATTATAGGTAGGGTACAGTAATGAAAACGACATAATGCATTGGTGTTTGAGCCTTGGTGGATATATTCCGTTATTGAGGAGGTTTGATTATAAGTTTTTTTTTTTTTTTTATTGGAGGTTGGCCAATGAGCAAAGAAAGTGGTTCATTAAAGTTGAAAGGAGTGCTAAAAGATGAAAATTTAAAAAATAAAAATAGAAACTTTATTTTAATATGTAATAATACATATTTCTCTTATTCTATAAGAAACTTTATTCTACATTATAATAATATTTCATAGGCTTTGTTGGGACAGCTTTTTAATTGTTGTCTAAAACAATTTTTTAGTTTTTTTTTAAACAATTTTGTACTAATAAACTGCCTTATAAAGCAATACGAAAGTTGTCTCAAACAAACCGTTAATCATATAGAAAATAGTTAAATAAAATAATCTTATTTTTATTGAAATTTAAATCGATTAAGATAATACAATAAAATTGAAGAGATGGCTAATAAATTGATGAAAATGTGCTATAGTTTAAGGAAAAGTAGCTTGTGTATCCGATAAAATTTAAATAGCAGAACTTCACAAATTCAAGAGAGTCTGCTGAACATAAACAATGATTGACTATTGTTATTCAATCTAGGTTTTCATTTGTTTAACTTCCCTAACTGAAAGAAGCATGCTTTCAATAAAAAATATAAAGGTAGCTATGCTATCTCCTAAATCAAAGATATATGGCTATCAAAGTTGTATTTAAGTTTAATACAAAATTTAATATTTTTGTAGCATGCAAGATTTCATGGCTTATTTTATAGGACTAAAGGAAGCTACATATAATGCCAATAACCCTAAAAGAGTAGAGGCAATGAAGATGTCCTATGAACCACACCAAAAGAAAAAGTTGTACAGTGTGTGAAGGATTTGGGGGTGGCCCAAATGAAATTCAATTGGTGAACAACAACAAGGCATATTTGGTTATGAGAAGGTGACAAAAATCTTGCTTTGTTCTCAACCATATCATGGAAATGGAACACCTCCTCTATCCACTAGTACTACCATAAGCATGTAGTCTTTGATATTGTAATTGCATTCATGGCTTTGTTCAACAAGAAATTGATTGTGGATGAAATTTAACTTGCTTTTTGTTTTTTAAAGAAAAGTATTTGTTTTGTAGTGGATTTTTAATTATTGTTGAAAGGAAAAAAGGAAAGAAAATAAAAAATAACCATTATATTTAATGGTTTACTTGTTTTGTTAGATTTAAGCAAAGGAGTTGTTTTGATTTGTTATGAAATTCAGTGTGGTAAAAATTTTTAAGAAAATTTTGATAGTAGTTTATTATTTCTTATTAATATAGATCAATTGGTTTTAAAGTTTGCAATTTTTTTATAGATGAGGATGTCAAAATTTTAATTTTTTAATTCAAATAAATTTATCATTGTTGCATTAAATTATAGCAAAGTAACTATATTGCCATGAATTATTTGAATTTTTTGGGTTTGGAAAATTACTTAATTAGGTTGTAGACCTATTAAACTTAATAATAAACATTTAAGTTTAATTTTTTTATATCAAGATTTTATCCAGTCCTAAAACATAGTTTTATTAAAGAGTTAAACAACAAAATATTTTGATTGGACTGTTAGGATCTCAACAATCAATTGTGCTTCAATTATAATTAAATTGATTGATGAATTGCTCCAACAATGATTTGAGTTGCTTCAAAAGCAACACTTACATCAAGATTGATGTTAAGTTTAAAATACATATTAATAGAATTGCTCTATATTAACTCTTAAACTCATAACAAAGAAAATTTTGATGATTAATTTACCTAAAAGCTTTGATAAAGATAAATGGTTCATATAGCACATTTAAGGCAATTAAGTCATCTTTTTTTTAATGAAAATCCAAATAGGGCCTAGCATTGATATTAGAAAAATTATTACAAGTCCTTAGAGGGATCGATAGCTCACCAATGCTCAAAAATCTACAATCAAAAATTCAAAAAAGGTCCTAAGAGCCAAAGATCCCTATCTATATACAATATCAGCAAAAAGACAAAAAGAAATCCAAATGCAAGGTCTGCAAGAAGCCCAACCCAAAAGAAGCCCAAAGCTTAGATAGACAATCAGCATAGTAAAAAATGTAGGGAACGATTCACAACCCGACAATAATCTCAAACAATAGAGCACCACCCTTCCAAGCTAGGACCCCTGCCAAATAAATTCAAAAAGCAAGCAATAACTTGATCCAACAAAACTAAGTAAAACATCTGAATGAGCCCAAGGTCGAATCCAGATAAGCAGTAGCTCCAACAATAATATAGTCCACACCCCATCATCATCCCAAACCAAAAAATATATAGCACCAAAACCTGCCATAAAAATACAAAGAAAAAGCAACAAAAATATGACAAGAAGCTACTAAAGAAAACACTTGAGAGAATCCGAAAAAGAAACTAGAAAATCACAGCTCTACCAAAAAATGAACACCCATAACAGATTGCAGTACTGAAATCAAAGACCCCCAAAAGAAAGATCTAACAAATTCGACCAGATAAAAGATAAAAACAACACCTACTACCATAGATGACCCCGAACAAATACCCAGATCCAAACAACCAAAGCTTATCAATAACATATCAAACTAAATGAGAGTAAACAAATGAGACAAGCCAAAGAACCAAAAACCCATTAATATTTGACAATTAAGTCATCTCTTCATACTTAATAGAGCTTCATATTCATATACCCAATGGATTCGGATAGACTTTGCATGCTTAATGGAGTTAGGTGGGCTTTAAAAATTTATATGCTCTTATAAAATCTTATATTTGATTTAATAATTCCCATTAGCAGTTCCTACGCCCTTAGTAAGCCCATTATAAAATCTTATACTTGAGGCTGTAATGTTTATGGGACTTGGTGTAAATTTTGAAGAGTTAAATATCTTGTTAGCTCTTATGCCTTCTCAGAACTTACTTTTGCAAGCTTTTTTTATAAATATCTAATGAGTTATAGATTTTAGCTCACCTTCTCTCCCTCCTAAGATTCATTTCTCAAGAATCTCATTTGGGAACTTTTATTGAATTGAAGAGGCTCATTTACTCGCATACACTCCCAAAACTCACTCTTCAGGAATCACTTTTTGTAACTTTTAATGAGTATTTTTTCTAGATGTGGATGATAGTTGAGTAAATAGTGTTGGTGCTATAAAGAGCTGCAAATATAATGCTAGACATGGAGAGATCATTAATATTATGCAAGGATTATTCTTAGCCTAAAGTTTCTTTATATTGGCACCATGATACTATCCTTATGAACCGCTATTGGACATCAAACATATGGATGGAGTTTCATATGGCTTTTAATGTTGATGATCTAAAAGTTGGAGGAGACTTAAATTCTATAAGTGGGAGGGGGTTTGCCATTTGAAGAACCTTGGTTCTTATATAAGGATATATATGCATTTGCTAATTTGGGTTGCACCAACAGACAATAGTGGGAAAGCTTCATAATTCTCGATAATGTATTAATCAAATATATGTTTTAAAAGATATTTATGTTATCTTCATAATATTTGCCTCAAGTTATTTATTTTATTATGGTCATATTTTTATTTTATTTAAAAATTCCATGTACTTTATTGAAGTTTGATTTTCATATGATAGTGCATATTATCTTTTATCATATAAATCAAGGCTTTAAAAATCGGACCGGTAAATGAACTGGAAGACGGAGGGGTTAGTGGTTTGATGGTTCGATCGGGGTCGAACCGGATGATGTAATAAACAATAAAATTATTATAATAATATGATGATCTAACTTTAAACTTAAACACAAATTCATCCTATCATACAAATCAAATATCTAAATTAAAATTAAGTTGGAGGTTATTTTATAAATAATATAATTCATATTTAAAATAAGATTAGTTCACATATATATATTTTAAATTTAATATAAATAATTTATAATTTATTTTATATGTTTAGATATACTTTATACTTATGAAAAGAATACAAAATTTTCATTATAAAATTATATCTAAATTCGACTGGCGGATCAGTTCACGATTCAACCTGTTGAACTGGCCGATCAGATCCGATTTTTAAAGCATTAATATAAATGATTGGTTCTTTAGTCGATCATGCATACAATCCAATTGGGGTAGTACTATTGAACAAACATAACTTTGGTGGCTTGTGACATTCATTTTATACGTACCCAATCTTTGGCATATTATATTATACACTCGTTGTACTATATTATTCATATTTTTTATCATTATTTTCAAGCATGGTATTGTGGCGGTAGTTAGAGAATCGTTTAACTTAGGGGATGCCATTATGTTATTTTGATATCCATTTTAAGAGTGGGAGAGAGACATAGACCATTTTAAGGTTGCCTTAGTTGTGGTTTTGGAATTATAATCTCTTAGGACTTTAGTTATTCAATAGATAAGTTATATTTTCTCTGACATAGAATACATGAATCATTCTTTCCCGCTTGTAATTTCAAACTTGATGAAAGAATCAATTCTTAAAATTTAATTTTTGAGAAAAAAAGCTTGAAAATTATTCAATGATTATAAAAATTATATGTTGGACTTACAAGCTTTTGATGAGCTTTGAACTTGTAAGACTTATACATCTATTAGATTTATCTTCGAGTTACTATCTTGTTAATGATTTTCACCTAAGATTCAAGATGTTAAGCTAATCTTCTCTATAGTTATGGCATAAGTCTTCTCTCTTGGACCTTTACTCAAATTTATATTAATGAAATATAAGTCTGAAATTTGACATAAGATTGATGAACCAATATAAAAATTTAACTTTCAAAATATAAAGCTCAATCTAGAATAATTTTGAGTGCTTCTTAGTTTATCAAAATTAAGTGCTTAAATTATTTCTCCTTTTGTTTTCTTATATAATCAGTCCCAAAAGTCAATACAATCCCTCTTAAAATTCCTGATCAAATTCATGAATCTAAACTTTGAAAAATCATAAGAATGTAAAAGGTCAAATACTCTTGAGAATAATTCATCATAAGAGCTTGTCTTTATGGGGACCCTATTCCCTATATTAGGTAAGAAAAAATCTCTAGAAATATAAATAAAATTAAGTTTTTCAAAATAAATTTGTATCTTTGACTCTATTACATAATAATACATCTACCTTTCAAAATAGTATATTATTTCTTTTACAGTGCTCAATCTTATAAATGATATTTTAAATATGTTGTTCAACTTCTTGATATGGAGTACCTCATTTATAGCCTAATTTATCAAAGAATGAAATAAGCTAATCTCTGAAACTTCTAACCCTATCGTTCAAGCCATAAAGATTAGTGATTATCAAAATTGACTTACACTCATCAAAATTAGACGTCACTTGTAAGAGCTTGTAGTCAATCAATTTTTTAGGTTCTTCCTTTAACTTTCTTACAAAATAAGCACATAACTAAAAGGGTGTAGAAGTAACCTTAGTAAACCTACACCAAAATGCATAACTTTAGGTGAGCTAATGAGTTGACATGACACAATTTATGGATCATATACCAAATAGATAGTCAATTATCTAATTAATATTCATGATATCCACTCAAACTTAGAACAACAAGTCTGATCCTCAAAATAAGTAATAAAGGTGATGAAATATCCAATTATGTTTTACAGACCTCTTGAAAGGATGTATCAAATAAACTGAAAAATTCATAAAGATTATATTCTAAATCAACATATTTCAATCAGATAAGAATAGGCTTCCATGGATTGAAGGACCCCTATATATAAGATTGAATTCAAACTAAGGTATCCACTTTCTCTTCATCAAAGATGAAGAAAAAAAATTCCTCCTAAATCTTCTTAATTTTTTTCTTATTGAGTGCATTGATGAGATAAGGTTAAAGACAAGCTTTCATTCCAACATCATGCGGCAAAATTACTTATAATTCCAAAATTGGTAAGGATTAAAATGTAAAAGACATTACCTAATCAGAATAACTAATGCTTTAAGACAAATTGGATGAGAAGGCAAAGGGTGGAGAACCTTGTCCAAATAGGTGATAATCTTTACACAAAGAAATTTATGCATAGTAATGATTGTGAAATTTAATTAATACTTCAAATTTGATCAAATGATTAATAAGGGCTCAATTGAATTTGGCAGACCAAATAGGATGGACAGTAGCTGGATTATTTTTTAGTTTGAAATTAAAAATAAAATAATAAAGCAATACATTATCAGGTATAAGAATCTTGCTTCCAACAATCTGCATAAATACCCTAAGGTCTACTTATGTCTCTTATTTTGTAAAAAAAATAAAAATAAAAATAAATAAAAAATGTCTCTTATTTTGTAACAAAATTTTCCATATTTAGTAATGATAAAATAAAAGCTTGATTTTGAGTATGTAAAATAGTTATATAAATAATGATGAAATAACCATGAAAGATAATTTTTTTAGCAAATAGTTGAAATTATTATCGAGTTGAATTTGTGGTTGCAAAAAAAAAAAGTGTGACTAAAATTCAATATGTTTAAATTATTTATAAAAAAGGAGTCATCTTATGCTCTTGTGGGTCTCCGAAAGGATTCCGCTCGTGTGGTTCGAATGCAGAGAGCACGATCACACTATCCCGTAGGACAAAATGGTCGTGGACCTTTACAATCGACACAAGCAGGCCGATGGAAGAGCAGATGGAGTTATAGATGTCATCTTATGCTCTCAATTCCATGCAAACATTTAGATTGATGGATTAAAAATTTGATGGTCGAATCATTTAGAATAATACGGTATGATTTTCATATGAATTTAATCATTGCGATGATGACAAATCAATATCACTGATGATTTGTTAACTAGATCTTGAACTTTCTAGAATTCTCTCTTGTCAAAATATTCATTTTAACTAAGAACTATCTCAAAAAAATTAGAATTTATTCGACCCTTCAAATAATTTTTAGATTTTTTTTTTTTTTTTTTTTTTTTTTTTTTTTTTTTTTTTGCTTCTTTAACAAATTCATATCACGATTATTTGACAAAACTTATATTGATTGTCAACTACCTAACACAATCATTCACTTTTTCTTCTAGAACATAGATTTCGACGACAACAGTGTTTAAACAATGATGTCGTTGTATATTTTACTTGGTTAAGTTTTGATATGAAGTAAAAAGAACACCTTAAGACAATTTTGCTTTAATTGAGTATCGCAATAGTTTATTTTGTGGTTTAGGATTTAGCGTACAGTTGGTCGACAGATAGTAAGTATGGGCTTGATATTATGAATCTCGAGGTTGAGTGATTAGGTTTATATTTTAAAAAGAAAAAGTATAGCACTGATCAAACGTGTTTTGTATATAATTTTTAAAAAAAAAAGTAAAAAAAATAATAATAATGCCAAACAGGCCAAACGTGAACAGTGAATTTACATTCAACAATAAGCAAGCCTCACTTTTGCAAGATGCTGTGATTTGATAATTTCTGTGAATCTTGAAATGGGACTCATGGCTGTCTCAGAATGCGTGGAAAGGCAAAGAAGATTTTTGGCAATTGGGAGAGGCCTAATAAAAGCCCATTTAATTATGGGCTCAGCTCTAGTCAATAGCTACGTAGATCAGTTGGGCCTAGTGTTGTCTTCTTTTGTCTTTGTTCTTTTTATTTATTTATTTAGGCCTTCTATGAAAATATGTACATTCTTTCTTTATTTTTTCTTCTTTGAGAATATATGCACCTCAATCAACATGATAAGAGTTTAAATGCCTATTAAATTATTTGCAACGGTTTAAGAACCTCTGTAAATCCGTTGTATTTGTATTCGTTGGAAAAGCTTTTGCAACAGTTTCATGAATGTTGTTGTAGAAGGCCTTTAGTAACGCTTTTAGTATGAGTTAAAACTACTAATAAAAACTATCGCAGGTGATATATATATATATATATATATGTATATATATATATATATTGCCAAAAAAACTAAATTTGTGATCCACTTACATCAGAAATACTATTTGTTCTCAAGGATCAAGCTAAACTAAGAGCCTAGAACAATTCACATCAACTTCTTAATTATAATAAACCTTACTGGAGGAATATATTAAATGTAAGAAAAGAAAAAAGTTAAACAAAAGTGGTACTTCCCAAACAAAAACCTGTTACCAAGAGAAGGACCCTCTCTCAAGCCATCCTAGTCTTTCTTATAATGTTTCAAGAATTAAAATTACAAGTTCACAGGTCACATTAACACACATATGTATTGACTTGTATTCCACAAATACATTTCATAATAAAAATAACTAATGTACTTAACGGAAATACAATTGTAACTAATAAGAATTTAACTGAATAGCTAGATGTGCTAAAAAAATATTACAATCACAAGTATGCATCTATCATTTAATTCTTCTGCTCTCCAACAAATTTAGGCTATATAAATGGCCTAATATCAGTTTTTAATATTCTACTTCAGCAAATACTTGATTACACCTCGAATGTGAACGTTAATCAAGTAAGCATCCCATTCAATGCGCTCGGGATCAAAATCAAACAACTTCAACTCAGCATTATTCATCATTGCCTTTATCAAGCTTTATAAGTTAGAATCATCAAAGCTATAGTCAATCGCAATATTGAATAAGAATATTGTCAATATCTCAAATATAAACACAATAGAATTATTTATCACTCATAAGTCATAAACTTGAGTTTACTTCTATTTAAAGAATGTATATGGTGCATGGATATCAGCAAGGCTGATCACATGCTTATATTTCTTCCAATATGTGTTGAATTATTGAGTAAATAATCAAAACAACAGCTATATTCATGAAGCACAAGCCATAAATAGTAAGCCACAACACCAAAGAATAATGTGTTAACCACACTCCCTTGAACAATAAACTCAGCTTAAAATCACATGTCAAGCATTACATACTCATATCCATTATGGAAAAATAAATAGTAAAAAAAAAACTAAAAAGGAAATAGAATTTACCTTAAGAGGTAGGCGATAGTGAAGAAATATATATCTATGAAAGATTCTGAGAGCTGCTTGAAGTAATCGAACTCAGAAGCTTTCATTCCCATGTTCTCTCTCCTAACCATCCAATGAAGTTGTGGAGTGATTACTATCCCCATATCAAGTGTAACATAACCAATTATGCCTTTAATTCCCTTCACATCAAAAAAGGATAAGTTTCAATTAAGTAAATTATAAATAGAAAGAAAAAAATAGAAACTGATGTATTTATAGATCTTACTTGTTTGCAGCTTCAAGAACACACTAGAAGAGAAAGATATAATAAGTTTTATGGCTATATGTTAGATCGGCTGAAGATTTTTTTAATTAACATCTTAATCTCTCAACTAGGGGTGCAAATGAGTCAAGTTGAGCATGAGTCAGACCTAACTCGAGATTGACTCAGCCAAATCCCAAGCTCGAACTTGAGTCGAGCTCAGAAGGCGAACTCAAGCTCGTCTCGTGCCACTAAAATGAACTCGTCTAGTGGCTCAATTATGTTGCTCGAGCTTGATTTTGCGTCCGCTTCCACCCCACACGGGTTCCTATTATGCCCTACATCTGAGAGGTTGTATCCGAGCTACTTCCGCGTAGGTCGATCCAATGCACAATCTATCTTCCTCGCTCGAGCAGACTCGATCCACCCTTCATGCTCGACCGACGTATGCAGCCCATCTGCACGCACGACTCACAACCCCTTCTCCAACCCATGGCACATGCCCGACCAACCCGCCTGCAATTTTGCCTTCCCATCGTACGATCCCGCCTTCCCGCATCAAATTTCACGTCCGAGCCCAATCGCAAGTAATCGAGTCAAGCATCAAATTGATCGAACTCAAGCTCAAAATTCTACTCGAGCTTGAAACTCGATAAACCCAACTAATGAGTTCATTAACAAGTCGAGCTCGAGCTGGCTCGCGAGTCAGCTCAGCTCACTTATACCCGCATTCTCAACTAATAAAATAAGAATGGAAATTTGAGCTCCCAACCAACAAATGGACTGATTAAAAATTTCCTTCATATTTCAAAATCAATAAAGAAGAAAAGGACAAAAGGCCTAGAACCGGATAAGCGTCACGAGCATAATTGAAGATTAATTAATTGCCTTTGGCGTCAAAAGAAAATCCAAAAACCGACACTAGAAATTATGGTCTAATAAACTTGAAATCATAACCTCTATGATACTTTAAGAAGTTTAGAAGCTTTATGTTTTAATTATAAACAAAAATTTAAACGCATTACCAACAAAAAAAAATTATATATATATTAATATTGATTTTAGTAATAATATAAGTGGGAGTATACTCATATACGTTATGTTGAAGCTAGACCCTAACTTAGAGAAAAATAATAATAAATAAGCTTAATGTTATCTAACTTAAGAAAAAAAAAATGGCAATTAAACCATATGCATAATATTTAAGGAATTTAAGAATCGTTCATGCACAAATCATAAATCAATAAAACATAATTGGACTTCAATGCATTGCAATAAAATATAATTAAAAATAGCCAACAAAAAATAAGATTTATTTGTATAAAAATTACATTTTTTTCCCTTATTTCTTAGAATTCCTTTTAAACCCAAATTATAAATCATATGATACTTCTTTTTCTATTGATAAAGTTTTACTCATCATTTATACAAACTAGAAAGTAAGTACATTATCTTTTTGTAGTATCTTCAACCAATGCTATTTCCTCTCCCTAAATGATGGGCAAAATAATCTTTTTAGGGGGGTAAAAATTTCAAATTAACAATTATAAAGACTTTTTTTTATTTTTTGCAAAAAGTAGCTTTTCAAAATAAAAGTTTTTGAAAAATAATGAAAAAGTATCAAGAAAATAGTAGTCAAACGAAATTATGATTGTTCTTTGAAATGAAAGGAACCAGAAAACTAACCAAAGCATACCCAACTTTCTTACTAGTTTGCTTTTCTAATCGCAACCACAACACTATTTATTTACTATTTTTTCATTACTTTCAAAAAAAAAATTTGTGATGGGAAGCTATTTTTTACAGCAGCCTTAAAAATTTTATTTTCTTTACAATAGTTTTACAATCTTGCTTACTAAAAACTATAGTCATTTTAAATATATCCTAATTTATTGATACTTCATCAAAAATAGTTTTGATCATGCACGACTTTTGATGCAAATATGAATTGGAAACTTCCAAAATTAAATTTGGGATCATTCAAACTCCAATTTTAACAAACTTGAGTCAAATTAAACATCTCAAGGAAACGAACCCAATGATACCAAATTCGGTCTAATCTGAGCTCTAATAAGTCCAAATCAAAGGACCAAAATGTATTTGAAAGCTTCAAAAAATTAATTAGATTACCAAAATATATCCAAATGCAATATGTTATAGCGGAATCGAGGGGCTCGATGAGATGAATCCAACGAGCTCAAGATCGTTTAATTCTAACATCATTAAGGCACTTCAATGCTTGATAAATGTTTCATGATCGTGGAAATCACTATAGGTCGTCCGATATAACACTCCAAATTTACCTAGATATTCTTTATATTTATGGGACATACCACTCTCAAAATCTATAAATAAACCCTCTCTTCCCATATTAAAGGGGAGACATTTTAAGAGGCTTGGACCATAGGCTAAAATCTCAAGAGAATTCTATGCATGAAGAATCCATAAACTTCGATCACCATCGCCCGACTATGGTCTGTCTAACCTCCACTTGACCATCATCGTCGGATCTTTATTAGGATGCCACTACCGGCTCTATGCCCGAACATCATTATTTGCTTACTATGGCCCTTCCAACCACCATAACCCAACTATTTCTTTTCATACATCCATTGCCCTCTGACTATGGTCACTCTGACTACCGTCACCTAACTACGATCCTTCCAACCTCTTACGACCATCTACTAAGGTCTCTCCGACCATCGTCACTTGACTATATTCCTTCTAACCTCTGTCGCCCTCCTTCTATGGTTTGTTCGACCATCGTCACCTGACTACTGTCCTTTCGACCTCCATCTCCCATCGATTATGATCCCTCCAACCATCATCTCCCAACTATGGTCCTTCCGACAATTGTAGCACGTCGACTACAGTCCCTCCAACCACCGTCTCTTGACTACAATCATTCCAACCTCCATCACCTGCCTATTACAGTCCTTCCAACCATTGACATTCGACTACGGTCCTTCCGACCTTCGTCGCCCACTAACTACAATCCCTTTAACCACCACCACCCGACTATGGTCCTTCTAACCATCATCACTCAACTACAATCCTTCTAACCTCTGTAGCTTGCCAAATACAATCTCTCCGACCACTATTGCCCGGCTACGATCCTTCTGACCTCCATTGCTTGCTCACTACGGACCCTCAGACTTTTATCACCCAAATGCAATCGTACCGACTAAGTGAATAGGCCAACACTCTCTTAAGAACAACTCTCATATTATTGTATTATTTCAACTCCAACTATATAATGTGCACTATATAATGTAAATTCGTTATATTTAGTCAACACATTCCCTAAGAAAAGGCTTCATTTATAATCAACAACCAATAATAGTTGAATCATTTCAACTGGGCAAGACCCCGTTATTTTTCCCCGTTTTATGATTTTCCACATAAAAATTCATATATTTCTCTCTTTTTTTTTATAAAGCCCATAGGAAAGTGGCTTTAGATTCTATATACATACAAAGTGCAAGCAAAGGAAAAGAAAGCAAATCATAAAGACATACCACATAACTAACCACCCAACCTTGGGAATCAGGAAGGAGCCAAAGCCAACACCTTGAGAGGTCCAACAAAATAACAACCTGCTAGTAGGAGACAACAATGAAACCATAGCCACCTGCAACACAGAACCAACAGACAACAAGCCACCAGCCAACAATTATTTCTTTTTCGATTTCCTCCTTATTTTGTTTACCAACTTTTTTGAAAAACCCATCCTCAACAGAATAACATTTAAATTGCAAAGGTCATGAGAATCCACCCCAGGCACATCAACATCCTCCCCATCCTCTGCAAAATCATAAAAATTCATGTATCTCTTATGAATGTTACATCTCTCTTATATATATGTGTGTTGGATGTGCGTTCAAAACTATGATATTAAACTCTATATCTTTCTATATCGAAGAATATTCTCACATGCAACATTTATTTTAAAAAATTAAAAATAAATAAATTTATTTGGGATTCATCATTGTCGTAGGCGACAGAATAAAGTTCGGCAAGAAAAATTCGATTAAAAATTTGATCAAAATGGAAGCAAAAGGATTCTCTATCGCAAGAATCCAAGAACAAATTTAGGACATCTCCCCATATCCATCCAATACTTTTTTTTTTTTTTTGGACATTTAGGCCATTTAAGGCAAACTCACACACACAACGCATACACAGAGACTCGAACCTTAGACCTCTTAGTTGGAAGCCTTAGCTCTCAACCAATAGGCCAAGGAGAGTTGTGTCCATCCAATACTTGAGTAGCCGACAAAGGAAGGCCCAACGGAAGTACTCTGCACTTAATTTTATATTTAAAAGCATGAATCAGAATAGGTCATTGTAGGCCTTATGCCAAAAAATTTAGACGAATTTTAGTACATTTTATTCTTTTTCTATGCTGATGGAGTCACTATTCTGAGAAAGATAATTATATATGAAGTTCGAATATAGAGAATCGTTCGATTTTGTGACTGTAAACAGTAAAAGCATAGTTATTGTTCACTACTGCGCTTTTATTGTTTACTCCTGCTTTCACAGTCAGAAAATTGAACACTTCTCTGTATCCAGACTCTACACATAATAATCTCTCTCATTCTGAAGGGAAGGAACATGTCGGCACAATTAGAAGTGTAAACGAGTTATGACAAGCTCAAGTCACTCATGATTTGAGCTTCATCTTGATTAATTAAACGAGTTCAAGCTCGGATTTGAGCTTTATTCTATGAGTTTGAGCATGCTTGTTTATTTTGAAAGAGAGAATGAGTATAATTCAAGCATTTATTATAATAA
>NW_021319218.1:906409-917635 GCF_001605985.2 Dendrobium catenatum
AATCGAGTATTTAAAATATTGTTCAAGTTTGTTTGTTTAGTTAATTAAACGGTCGCAAACGAGCTTTAATCGAACTGAACAACGAGTAGCTCGCCGAACGTTTGGTTCACTTGCAGCCCTAGGTTCTTCATCTTCCTCATATCAAAGAAATTGTCATTACCAACTCATATATGTTTCAAGATTCGTGTCTAATCAAGACAATTTTTTGTGACTTATCAATTATAATCCAAACTTTAAAACCCTTCAAAAACAATGAAGCAAAATGTTTAAAAGATGATCAAAATTCAAAATTTAACATTCCTCTCTCTAGACCTGTCAACAGTTGACACGACCCGAAAACACGACTCGAGAAATTCGGGTTAGGGTCGGGTTCTGTTTTTTGACCCGTATGCCATTTCGGGTTGGGTTTGGGTCAACCCGGGTAACCCGAAAGTGACCCGTTTCGACCCGTTTTCGTATTTACAAATTTACCCTCTTAGGGCATTTAACTAGCCATTAACCGAGACCGAGAGTACGCCGTTTGTGAGTCGTGACTTCGTCTCTCTTCGAGCGAGAAAACCCTAAGCTAGGGCTGGTCGATTTCGCTGAGATTTCCTCCTTTGTGCCTCTTTGATTATTCGTCATCGACTCATCGGCTCATCGCCTCAATGGTTTGATTTTTTGGTTAACTTTCTTTCGGTGCAGTTTTCTAAACTTTTACTTATATAATTGCACTTTCTTTAGTAATTAAGAGCTGAATTATTAAAAACATATTATTATTTGTTGGTTTGTTGCAATTATACATGATCCTGAGCTTGAAGCTGTGACTGAAGATGTCCTTACTTTAACAGTAAATGAACTTGAGACAAATGCTGGGGAAAGTTCTGTTATATGAAAAATTTATTTGGTTGTTTGGTACTTTGGTAGTTTGGTTTAATGTTGAACTTGAAAGACAGTTATTTCTTGCAGCTTTCTCGAAAGCAAAGAAAACTATCTTTATCTATTAATTTCCTTATTCCTTTCTAAACTAATTTTTTAGTGCAAAAATTTAAATTTTGATAAAAAAAATGACTTTAAAAAACAATAAGAAAATCATTTCAAAATGAAGCCGAAAAATTTATAAGAAAGTAGATACAATTTGGATTTTTGAATGTAAGTGCATAAGTTTCAAGAGTGATGGAGCCAAAAAAAAATTTCTAGTTGAGGCACAAATTTAAATTTTCAAGTATTCCCTGAAAAATATTTGAGATTTTAATTTATTTTCATACAAAAATCAGAGTTATAAGGAGAAATATATGAATAAGATGATTAACTATAATTGTTTATAAAAAAATTGAATAATAATAACAATTATAATAATAATAATAATTCTTTTTAAGGGGGGACCTGTGCACCCGCAGGCCCTCTCGCTCTCTTATCTTCACCTGAGCATAATTCAATATTCCTAATGCTAAATGCCAAAATTTCAATAATTTTAAAACTAAATAACTATCATTTAAAAGTATCTTTTCTAAGTTATAAATTTAAATAATATATTTTATGATTTATTAATTATTATTTTAGATTAAAAATAAAAAATATCAATTGAGGCCCACTATATAAGCACACTCAATTATGTAGTCATATAATTGAACCAAATTGCTCATCTAATTTATGAGAATGCATAATATGTAAACTTTTATCATAAATTTATCTAAAATTTTGCCAAAAAAAATATTTTTAGTTTATATAGAAAAAAATTGTAATAATATATTCTAATCAAATCTAGTTATGCCTAACTTGGATTCCATCAATTTGTGTAGATATATTAATGCACTTCTTTGATCTCATATGTTGCACTTATCTCAACATAAATTCAATAATAATCAAGCCCACTTATCTAATATTTACATTTGGGACATATTTTTTAATGTTTTTTAAAACATTTTTTTTGTTCAAAATTTTATAGTTCAACATATTTTTGAGCTAAAAATTATTTTAAAAAGTAGTGAAAAAATCATCTCAAATGAAGCCCAAATTTTATATCAAGGGATCCTAACATAATTTATTTTTCTAATAATTAAATTGTTTAGGCAAATGAAGCATAGGTACAATTTTTAAAAATATATGATGATTTGCCATAACCTACCAAATTACTAAGGGCTAATATAATACAACTATACAATTATTATTATTATTTTTTGTGAACGAGAGTATCTATCCACTGTCACTCTAAAGGGAGCGTTTGGCAGTGTAACTAATTGCTCGGCGGAACCTAGCGAGACCACCCACCAGCATCAGGCTCACACTTGCTTTGCCCCACTCAAGAGGTGAGGTCATAGTAGAAGAGATTTGAACTCAACATTGAAGTTTCCAACTGTGCTCGCCCGCCAACCACCCGTGGATAATTTTTATTTTTTTTTTTTGAAATACCAAAGATCTAAATGCTAAGCTCTCTCGTACATCAGCAACAAAATTACAAAACTACCCTTCTCCGCCACTGCAAATCCCAGCAATCAAAACTGGCAGGCGCCCCTTGGCCCCACCCTGCTGCGCCTGCCTGCCCCTCTGCCGCCATCCCACAGCAGCCTCCAGCGGCGATGGCGGTAGGACCCGTCCATTCTGAAACAACATCCTCCCACCTCCGATCACCTCGTTTTCCTCTCTTCCATATATGAAATCAGCCTCCGCTACGCCCATTTGCCGCTCAGCCCTCAGAAACTCCTCCAGCGATGTGGGCCCCACTTCGTCACGGCATAGCCGCCACCACGCGCTCCCTCCTCGCCGGCGACGCGTCCGTCTCGCCTTCTGCTTCCGGACGCCGGAGTCGGTGGGGCCGCCGAAGTCGGGTTGCTGGGCTAATGGTGGCCGCCCGACCCGGGACTGTATTTCCGGGCAGGTGAGGCCCATGAGGGTTCCGAGCGTCATGCTCCGGTCGGGGAAGAAGGAGCCGGTGGACTGCGAGGGGCAGCGATGTACATGAGGCAAGGGGAAAGCGGGGGAATGGTTGAATTTAGGGAGGAGTACTTATTCTTACCTCGGTGTCGAGATCAGACGAGGAAGGGGAAGAGTTCGTCGGTGATGAGGGGAAAAGGCCGGTGTTCCGATCCATTTGGGCGGGGGAAGGAGATAGAGTGCGTTATGGAGACAGAGAAGAGGGAAGGGCGCGGTTACCTCCGCTGCTTTCTGGATATGCTGTGGGAGCGTAGAGATTTAAGTGAATGACGATTATGACCCTACTTTTAATGATTATTGAAGTTTGAAGTTACGGCTTTGAAAACCGGACCGATCAATGAACCGGAAAAAGAAGATGCTAGTGGTTTGATAGTTCGACTGGGGTGAAACCGGATGACGTAATAAATATAAATATTATAATAATGACACAATTATTTATAAATATATAACAAAAAATGAATATAATTTGAATATAAATGCATAAAACATAAAAAGTAAATATTATATAAAGTAAAAAAGAAAAATATAACAATATTTTTCACTTGAAGACAACCAATCATAAAAAGATGCAAAATTACTTTATCCCAACTTATAACAAAAAGGAAATATATTCATAATTTAAATCAAAGTTTCACTTTCTTAGTTCAATAATTTAAAAGATCTCCTAAATTAGCATCATCAAATCTATCTATATAAGTTGAGTCTTCAGATCTTGCTTCACCAAAATGTTCAAACCCAAATGCATCTGATTGCTTGAGCCTTATTGTGTTGCCTATATCTCCTTCATTCTCTAAGTCAGATTCACCAACAAATAAGAAATATAAAATAAGATATTATTTTTGCTTTCAATTACATAACATACTCAAATTTCATTATCAACTTACAATGTCTTGGCTGATTAAATGATATATTTTGTTCTTCAACAATTGACATTGCATCCTCTTTGTATAACTCATTTTTCAAATCTTATAAGTCAAGTTCTAGAGTTGTTTTATCTTCAAGTATCCAAAAATCAACCATTTCAATACAAGTGTAGTCCTTAGGGTCATAATGTCTTTTTTTAAGTTGAAACCTAAAAAATAAATAAATAGTTTTATGTTAAGATTATACATATTACTTACTTTGACACTTGTACATAAATATTAATTTAATGTAAGATCTTACCTATTCTTTAAATTCAGATTATACCGAATATATACAAGATCGTTGAGTCATTGATGCTCCAAATAATTCCGTCTCTTTGATTGGATTTGTTCAAAAACACTACAATTTCTCTCGCATCATGATGAAGATGATGTTTGGCTGAGAATTCTTATAGCAACTTTCTGTAAGTTTGGAGCACTTAATCCAAACATCTTCCACCACTCATCTGCATACTATCAAGTTTGAAGATTTAGTGAATAAGCATATTTTTATAACTATATACACATATTGAAAGTAAAAAGAGAGAATTATGGATTGTCATGTTGCATTTCTTTCGCTATTATCAGTGCAATTAGTTTTCCAAAGCTTTCTAAGCTATCACGGAATAGTCTGACTTCATTTATTACAACTGTGGACTTAGAGAAAATGAATTTATTTCTAATTATTTCAACTAGACCTTGTAAAATTTCTCGCTTTTGACAATAATTCACTCTATCAAACTAAAAATGAAGATTGAGAAAATATGCTACTGAATGGATGTCTTGCCTTAATTGAGCATCCCATCTTCTTTTTATTATTGTAGTAAAAGGCTTATATGATCTTTTTACATTTCTGAACTTAGCTTTAATTGTCTTTCTTGCCCTATACATGCCATCATATAGATATCTAAGAGATGGTTTTTCATCAGAATAAACAATACGCAACAATCTAATCAAAGGGCCCGATATCTTTGAAATAATAAGACAATTATCCCAAAATTTCAAATCTAAAACAATTGAAACTACTTCCTTTCCCTTTGAGGTCTTGGATATCTTTGAATCCATAAAGAACTTGCTTGTGATTAGTGCTTGTAGGTCATGATGGTGGTCATGCACACTTTTTAAAGTTATCAAGGTTGTTGCAAAACGGGTTGCTCCAGGTCGTACAATCTCCTTCCAACCTGACCTTCTCCTAAGCCATGCAAGTATGAATATATGATTCTAACAAAAAATTGTCAGCTTTGATGCTTTTTTTGCTAGCTCCTCTATGAGAGGAAAGCTTCCAATATCCTTCAAAATTAAATTCATACAATGTGCAACACAAGGTAACCAATAAATATTGCTGAATCTTTCATGTAACAGTTGACCCGCCTTCTTGTAATTAGTTGTATTATCAGTAACTATTTTAATAACACTCTCTGGACCAATACATTCAACAATCATAGTAAATAAAGAGCACAAAGTGGTAGCATCCTTTGTGATATCTGAAGCATCAACTAATTTTAAAAAAGAAACACCACGTGGACAATATATCAAAAATTGATTAACGTTATGCTCCTACTATCAGTTCACCCATCTGCCATAAGTGTACAACCTATTTCCTTCCAAGTTTTTCTATAACTATCAATGAGCAGCCTGCATTCCTCCTTGCAATCCCTAAGTATGTTTACTCTCATGTTATGATAATTGGGGAGCTTGTAACCATGACCTATTACAACAATGGCATCAACAGCTTTCTATGCATATACTGAATTAAGAGCATTAAAAGGAATGCAGCAATAAAAAAACCACCTTGCTAATGCCATATCTGCATGATGCACTACTTCCTTTGATGCTAAAACACTCTTAATTGAAGGTTGGGAACCTTATGTAGTTCTGGGGGCAAAGAAGGTATCCATATCAGAAGCTTTTCTTTTTTCCTTTACTTAGTTCTGATGCATGTGCTTGAGAATATTGTGCTTTTGGCAGCAAACATGAATCTCTCTCTTCATCTATAGCATCATCCATGGGAAATGGAGTACTATCCAACTCTTCATGTGCTTGTTATTTTTTTCTTAAATTTTCTTTCAAGTTTTCCTACATTTGATATCAAACATCATGTGGAACCTTCTTATAAGCAACTATATTCCACTTAACACCTATTAAATGTTATTTCATTCTATTAATTCCTCCTCCCTTATATGAAATACTATAATATAAACATTTAAATTGTTTCTTCACATCAGCTCTTTTAACTTCAGCAAAATGATTCCAAGCAATGTCTACTTTCTCAAGCACAGTATAAGTTGAAGCTAAAGTCTGATTACTAGGTTCTTCCATTCTAATTTGATTTACTAAATAAAATCACATACACAAAAATTAAAATTATGCAAGGTGGAAAACTACAAAGTAAAAAAATATAACGTAGAAAACTATGCAATGTAGAAAACTATGCAATTTAAAAAATCACAAAGCTAAAATGACACATAATGCATACCTCAAAGAGCTGAAAATTTATATCACTTTAACTTCCACCACAGCCTAAAGTCTCCAACATTTAAGAAGTATAGATGAATTCCGCAAAGAAAGCACGTTCAAAACCTGGAATGGATAAGATGATTTCAAATGAAATATGCATTTTAACTATAATACTAAGAAAGACTAAAGTATCCAATCACTAACATTTCTCCCATAATTGATCTTTTCTCTATTGATTTCATTAAGAAAAAATAAATCTCACTAGCACTTTATCTCATCACTTTAGCAGTAGCCTTTGTTGATATTTCCTATGCTTTATTTTATAAAAATTAAAGAAATTCTTTGTTAAGTAGGTTGACCATCTTGGAGAAGCTTACCAATAATGGGTTCACTAGCCAATTGTCAGCAAGGAAGGGCCACGCTTTTTTAAAAATGAATTCCTGGAGGTAACCTTTGTGCCTAGTAGACAAAAGCTGCTTATGAAGTAGCTTCGAAACTCTATTTTAAAGTAGTTGATTTGAAGTTAATTAAAAATAAAAAAGCTAAAATTTATTACTGAAAATAAATTATCAAATACTACAAATTGATAAAAAATACACTAAATGCCCCTGGTCTTTTTACTCCCGAGTGTGATTTTCTAACTGGCGACCACATTCCACATGGGTCAATCTCTATCTGAAATTGCTCTGCTGGTTTTAAGTTGGAAGGAGCATGATTAACTTGTGAATCTAATTTTTCAGTTGGAAGGAGTTTGAGTTTACTACCTTGCATAATATATTTTCTCCAAATATCAAACATAACTCATGAAAATCAGAAAATATATTAGAATAATAAGATCATAATTCTGGATTAAAAAAAGCCCTAAACATTTGAGTTGAAAGTTGAAACTAAAAACAATTCTGGAGTTAATAAAAAGCCATTTTGCAAAGATAAAAGATCATGATCGGACCAAATATGCATGTGCCGACCGAATGCAATGAGAAGAAATTGAAAAACTTACTATAGGTAGGAGAGGAGATCTTAATCAAGCGAAGGAAGCCTTCAATCGCTTTGGCTCTTCGCAAATCGCAATGCAACAACAACTAATGCCGACGGCGTCATGGCAGGATGGAGGAAGAGTCGTGAGGGAAGGGCCGGAGGAGGCGAACCGTAAAATTGAAATGAAATGAATGAATAAGGTTTCTCGGTTTTTATTTTTTATGAGCTATCCGCCTATCCTTAACCTCTGCCATCAGATTAACTCGGATGGCTCAAAAGCGGTATAGCTCGAACCGGCTGGTTACTAAAATAGGTCTCGGTTCGCCGGTTCGCCGGTCGAACCGGCGATTCGAACGGTCCGAGACTGGTTCTTTGTGGAAGCGGCTTTTAGCCAGCCCGTAACCGGCTGGCCGGCCGGTTTACGGTTACAACGGTTGAACCGGCACTACAGGAAAACCTGTTATTACCGGCGGACGTAATCCGCCGGAAACAATGCACAATCCGACGGAACCGTTAGTTTCCGGCGCATGTTCCGGCGCAAATATCTCCGCCGGTTTTTGAAAGCCATGGTTTAAGGCATGTGTCATATTTATAGTATTTTAAATAAATCAATAATAATAATTTATATTATATAAATATAATATTTTAATTATTAGAGATATAATACATAAAAGCTTTCTGATATTTACATAAATTTCATATAAAATCTCTTATTATTGATTAATGACTAAACTTGGTATTAATGATAATGGTCCTATAAACTTTGACGTCCTTCAACTATGGCTCTTTTAACCTTCATTGTCCTCTAACTTCCATCACTCGACAATGGTTCCTCGAACCATCGTCACCCAACTATGGTCCTTTCGATCTTAGTAGCTCGTCGACTACAGTCCCTTCGTCCTCCATCACCTAACTATGGTCCTTCTGACTTCCGTCGACAACCTAATATGGTGCCCCTAACCACCGTCGCCCCCCTACTATGATCTCCTCGACCACTGTTGCCAAATATGGTCCATGCGACCATAATCACTCGATTACAATCTCTTTGACCACCTTCGCTCAACTACAATCCCTCCAACCACTGACTCTCAACTACGGTCCCTCCAATATTTATCCCCTATAACGATCTCTTTGACCACAGTCCCTCCTACCATAATCGCATGATAATGGTCACTCTGACCTCTATCAATCTCTGACGACAATCCTTCTAACCCCTATCACTCTCTAATTACAGTACATCCGACCTCCATTGCCCGATAAGGATTCCTTGAACCACTATCACCTGACTATTATCCTTTCAACCTTAGTCTTTCATCAATTATGGTCCCTATGACCTCCATCGCCTGACTACAATTCTTATGACCTTTGTCGCCTGCCAAATATAGTCCCTTCGACCACTATTGCTTGATTATGGTCCCTTTGATCTCTATTTTCCAAATATGATCCTTTCGACCTATGTCCTTATACTACGGTCCGTTAGACCACTATCATCCGATTGTTGTCCCTTCGACCACCGTCGCCTAACTACGGGCCTACTGACTGAACAAATATGCCAAAGTTCTCTTGAGAATAGCTCTCATGGCATTGGATTCTTTGAAATCTAATTGTGTAATGTGTTATATATGATTGTTGACCTCATTTTGTATGAGGTCGCTTGGACCAATCCTAACCCTAGATCAATTTAATCTCCAGACCAATCCAGACTCTAGGATCCTCCTAGAATCCCGACCTTAAAATCTATTCTAGGTCCTAGGGTTCTTTTAGAATCCATACCTTAGGATCTACTCTAGACCCTGAGATTCTTCTAGACTAATCTAAACCTTAAGATTTTTTCTAGATTCTAAACTTTAGGATTCTTTCACACTCTAGAATCAATCTAGGCCTTAGGATTTTCCTAAACCCTTGGAGCCTTCTAGATTCTTGACCTTATGATCTATTTAGAACCTATGACTCTTCTAAATTCTAAACCCTAGAATTCCTTTAGATTCTAGGACAAATCCAGACTAAATCCTGACTTCAAGCCAATCCATACCTTAATTCAATTCAAGCTTGAATCAAAATCCAGACCTCAGTCCAGTTCAAAATCCAAACTCCAGTTCAAACTTTGATCCTGCTTCTAATCAAGTTTCAATCATATCCTATCATTCATGATCATCCAAATGATCATGAATGATTTGGATAATTCAAACTTAATCAATCAAAACCAAATCAAACTAAAAATTTAATTCAAATCCAGAAATCCAGACTCAAATTCAAGGGTAAAAGGCTAAGTCCTGAAAGTCTTTTTCAATGATTTTTCAAACATTTCAAACCCTAGCCAAATGACTTCTGATTTAGAGTCTATCAATTGTGTATTAATAGGACATATCTCTAGAGGAAACCCTCCAAATTTGAGCTCATTCTAAGATCTCTAACCCCATAAATTGAATTAAAATCCAGACTCAAATTTTTACGGTTTAACCCTACACCATTTGGTCAAACTCCCACTTATATGATTTCATATATTCGAACATCAACCTTCAAGCCTTAATTCCATCACTCCACCACCCATGGCATCCTCACATGCCACCTCACCTATTGTTGACCAATTGACTAGTTAACATAGTTAACAAACTTCTTTAAAGGAGCTTAAATGCCCAAATGACTTGACCCAAGTTAGCCCATTCCCTATCAAATCATTCCAGCAGCTCCAAAGCCCTACCCTCATGCCACCTAAGCTTCCATGTGGCAAGGAGATAAGTCAAACAATCAAATCAATCCTTTGGAGGGGTCAAATAACCCTTAAGCTTAATCCTCATTAATCCAAACCCCTCCAGATATGTGAGCAGGCTCTAGAAGCTTCTTAGAGCTCTCCTCGGCCATTAGATTACGATCAAAAGGCTCTCATCAACTCCACATGCCCTCAACGGGACAAAATGACCTTTACATGTCATTTGTCCTTATGTCCTTTGATCCTCTGCTCCCAACCACTCCTTGGACAGGTGGCATGCATATGAGGAGTTATCCAAGCCATCCCAGCCATCCATTCAAGTTGGAGGGACTTGAATATGATATAACCTTGAAATAAGCTATCATTCTAAACCCTAACTCTCTCTCTCTCTCCAGACTCCAACCGCTCCAGTTGAGCTCTCTGCTCATTCAATCCGCTAAGCTTCTCCTCCATATATTCATATTCCAATCTGAATGGTCAAAGTCACCGGCGACACTCCTTCAGTGAGTTCAAGCTCAAGTTCGTCTAAGCCTCATAGAGCTTGATCAGTAGCCCTTCTAGTCGCCAAGTCTTTAGGGGAAATAAGCATGGATAGACAATAAATTCAAATCTATCTTAATTGGGTTAAACCGTCCCTTAACCAAGGTAAAAAGCTTAACCCTAGTTTAGGGCACTTAGGCTAAATAGCTTTCAATTCAATGCATCTTAGGCTATAAAATGAATACCCCGTATTTTTTGTTCATGATGTTGATTTATGTTTAAAATTTCACTTGAAATGATTGAGTGTATCAAGCAAACAAGTCAAAAAACTCATTCTAGGGCTCAACTTACGTAACCCTCCAACTACGTAAGATCTAGACCGTTAATCATAATTCGGATATAGCCTTTTCGTGGCTTCGTTCGATCGTGGATCTAATCTAAGGTTCATTCATTCCATCCGGTGTCATCTAGGCCCTTGATCTACACCGCAGGATCAAAATCCCACCAAATGATCTCTCTCCACAAGATCAGACCCTGGGATCTGATTAGGGTTGTTGGTTCTTTAAAACGTTCATTCCATCCGGTGTCATCTAGGCCCTTGATCTACACCGCAGGATCAAAATCCCACCAAATGATCTCTCTCCACAAGATCAGACCCTGGGATCTGATTAGGGTTGTTGGTTCTTTAACACGAAAGATCCAACGGTTATGGATCAACGCTTATGTGGATTAGTGGTTGCAGAATCGATACCACTGCTGCCAATCATTTGGCATTGATTGCATGAC
>NW_021319218.1:919815-974809 GCF_001605985.2 Dendrobium catenatum
TTAAGCCCCTTAATTAACTTACTTAAGCTTAAACCCTTAATTAATCATTAAAACTTCTAAAAATTATAATAAATCAATTTTAAATCTAAAAATTACAAATAATACCTCAAACTAACCAAAATTTGATTTCCTACTTAAGAAAATTAAAAGCTCCTTGATTTGATAGTAAACATGAACTTAATTTGATTATAATTAAAACTAAATATTTAATTAATTTAATTAATTAAAAATAAAAAAAAATTTAGAAAATTCTCAAACATTGGAAATCTCTCTTTAAGTCATTCCTGACCTTTGAAATTAATTTCAAGGAGTTAAGAGTTTATTTGGAGTAAAATTAATAAAAAGGCCTTTGATTAAACATTTTTTTGAAAAAATTCAATAAATACAAAAAAATTTAAAAATCATAACTAATTTTAAAAATTTTCAAATTGATCAAACTCAAACGAATTAAATTTAAAAAAAAATCTAATATTTATAAAAAAATATCAAATCTTCAAAAATAAGCCAAAGTGAAAAATTCAATAATTCGATCAAACTTTAGTCAAAATCAAGTCAAAACTTCAAACCTTTATAATAAAATGTAGAAAAATCCAAATACAACAAACTTATTGTCTAACAACTCATCTAAGGTCTAATATTTTATAAAAATATTAACTTTCCAGAATTTGAGCTTAATTAAAAAAGTAAATTTTTGACCCATTAATTAAATGATTAAAATAATCCAAAAATTCCTAAAATTTAAAAATCACTTTAAAACTCTAGAAATATTTAATTATCCTTAAAACCATAAATTAACCAACTTTAATTAAAATTTATTAATTGCTTAGGATTATTTATTTAAATATGATTATTAAGATAACCCTACAAGTTGTTGAGTCTAGATTTCTTTTTTTTATATTTAATATAATTTAATCTATTTTGGTTGTACTTTAAAGTGATTTGAGATGGGATATTTATATCCAATTTGAATTCCAAAGAGGAGAAAATATTCCTAAAGGTGAGAGTCTTTGTCCATTTGGAAGATCAAGTTAGTATACCTTTTAAGTATTTAAAGAGAAAAGATAACACCCCTTTCAAGGGAGAGTTTCTTTTCATTTGGATATCTGAAACCGATGGATCAAGAAGCTCATGAGAAGACAAAGAAGTGGAAGTTGAGAAGAATCCTAATTCTCAAAGTCACTTGTCTTTTAGGAGTTAGAATCCGGGTTGTTGTTAGTGGTGCCCGACCACTTTACTTTTCTGAAGATCCTAGTTTATAATATTAAGTGACACTTGTCATATGAAATTTTAATTTGAGTAATTAATTTAATTAATTTATTTAATTGATTGTGCTATATAATTATATATATATTTAATATTTTTACTTATATGCAAGCTCATAAGGACTCCCTTAAAACTTTTTTTACTTAAATAAAATTAAAACTTTTTTTAAATGACATAATAACTCTAACGATTTAAGAAGTATGCCTGGGATCGTCGGGAGTTCGCATGCATAATTGTTACATCTTCTTTCCTTTTGCTATGCACCTCCCCACCTGCGAGTTTTGGTAGACCACCTGATCTATGAGGGTGCAGATATGTCCAAGGGGAATTTGTGTATTCTTCTATGATAAAATCTATTTTTAAGCCTTTTTAAAATTTCTTCATTCAAATTTAAATATTTAATTGAGTCGATTTACATACATTGCATTAGATACAAACTTAAAAGAATCTAAACTTTAATTACATTTACTTAAGCATCAACACCCTACATAAGTTAATTGGGTCAGTTAAGAATCTGCTCTAGTTGTCGACCCCACTCCTTTAAACCTTTCTAAATAACACCCTTAATCACTTTTTCATAAAAGATTGGACTCATGATTTTGAAATGCCTATGTGGTTTAGCTAACTCCCTAATCTAGGTTGGGGTAAGTCTAGATTACATTGCATTAGCTAGGTTCGGGTCATTAATATTTAGTACCCAATTTAGACTTAGGTTCTGAGGCTGGCTCAGGCTATACGACCTCAACCTTCGGGAATTAAATCCCAACTTTCTAATAAAATTGATCTCTCAAATTAAAAATATCTTTCAATCAAATTCAAGCCCAACACTTAGGATAAACTAGGGCACTTCTAAATTGTTTTAGAATCCCAAGTGCCTCCTACTTCTCCTCCTTTGACTATAGAAATAAGTGTTTAACATTAATCTAGTCCCTGTTGAATTTCAATTCCTTACCTTCTTCGATATCTAACTTTAAAATCTTAAATGGAATTTTTATCGCTATTTTAATCGAGGGTATTCGTAGGAAACTCCCGTTTTCTATGATATAATTAACTATGAGGGCTTACGCTCATAGAAAATTTAGAAACCCAGATCTAAATTTTCAAAATTCAATTTTTTTAAAACCCTTAATTAATTATCTTTAGAAAAATTCAAAATTCAATAAACATTATCGTCATTTTCAAACAATCAATAGTGATTGATAACTTCTTTTCTCGGAGAGATATATCAATTACTATTGTAACGTTGATTATGAAATTAATGATTTCTTATCCGAATTATTATAGTCAAACATTTGATTGAACATCATTTTGATCTTTTGAGGTCATATGTTGTCTCTCATGAGTTTGCCTATGATAATCAAGATAAAATTCAAAATTTTGAGATTTGAACCCATTAAGGAATAATATGTTTACCTTCCGAGGTGATATATCGTTCATAATGATGCGTTCAATTTCAAAATTTTAGAAATTAATCTTTTCTCAAAGAAAATTAATCTTTTTCAAAACTACACTCTTTTAAATCAAACAATGATGTTTAGTTATTACGTTGTGCTAAGATCTTCCTGTGAGGAAGGTTGTTATTTGTAATCAATGATAAATACTAGTGGAATCATTTCAAATGGGCAATGCCCCATGATTTTTCCCATTTTTAGGAATTTTCACGTAAAAACTCTGGTGTCGCTTATGGCTCTTGGATCCTTCTTTTTCATTTGTGCTTGTGTTGGATTTTTATATAAAGCTAGGATGCTAAACTCTCTATATCTCTCTACTGTTGTGAATGTTCTAGCACGCAACAAGATTATATTATTATATATGAAATTATAAATAATAGCAAAAATTTTGAGAGATGCAAGTGAGATAGTATGTTGACTTGATTTAATTTCAAAGAATATAAAAAAACTTGATAAATAAAATAAACTTATTACAACAAATGAATTTTATCATGATTGAATAAATAAATATATTAATTATTTATAATGTTATAATATTTAATAAAATGTGCATAAATCAATAATTATTAATTTTTTACTTAATGATATCTATACATGGCATTTCCTAGTAAACTAGTTCAACTAGGAAGTTCTATCATTTAAATGAGTCGTTCTCATTCAAACATCCTTGACCTTGCACTCTAATTATTGGGACCTTACCATAATACTTAGAGGGTCTATTTAATTTTTCAAGTCTTTAGTGCCACATTTAAATACATGAAACTTTATGGTATATGATTGATAGCTTCAATCATCTTCCTCTTATATAATGTGCATTTTGTACATCTATGCAGTTTGAGTCAACACTTTATTGGTTTATTATGTCTAATCATTGTATTATGACTATAATAAGTTGATCATTATCATCATATAATTATAATATTCATTATATCATAACCAAGCCTCATATGATGATCAACAAATACAAATAAACTTGGGCATGTCACATTACTAGTTTTCAAAATTAAGTCCACTACTTAAACTATATGTATAGCCAACACTTTTAAAATTTTATAATTTCTACCTTTTTATATTTATTGGCAAATATATGTTTATCTTCAAACTTCTTTCAACCCTATAAAAATTTGTTTTCAAAATTAACTTTTATAACCTAATAAGATTAAGGTAAAATGCCATAACTTTATTAGGCCCTTGAGGTAGGCTAGCTTGGTAGTTCATCACATTCATGCATTTCCCCTTAACCTATTTTAACTTCCACACACATTAGGTGATGTAATAGGACTCCCATAGTCAATTAGCCTAGGGTTTTGGTGTAGTAAATTTTACTTACTATAAACTTTTGTTGGTGTTTAGCTTTGTGTATTACATAAATTAATGTTTTCCATACATTGGTGTGACTCTTTTTTCATACCAAGATAAAGATATTTTTTCTTTTGTAAGTGCCTCTCATACAATCATATGTCATTTTATTTTATAGAGAATATGTGTCAATATAAAATGCTAAATAATAGAGGGCATAACTAATGCTTAATATAATAAAGTGCCAAGCACTCCTTTTTTAGTACATTATACACTCTTTAGTTTGATTAGAGAAAATGTATGTAAGGACGTGATGCTCCCCCTATACTTTTATTTTTTTTATTATGTGCATTTTAGTTAGAAAAAATTTGTGAATGCAATAAGAAAAAAATAATGGTTATCAACAATTCATGTTCATGAATACTTTCCATTACCAATCTTCATAAGTACTTATGATGTTCAAAAAGTTAAAAGACCAATAGTAAAAGGACCCTAGCACTTGTGCCTTATTTCATGTGCTAGTTTAGGGTACTTATATATTTATGAATAGAACTAGGATTGGATTATAGTTATATAGAGTCCAACTATCAGTTTCTATTTTAATTGGGATTATATTTATAGACCCAACTTCATCTAAAGTTTATTTATTCCTTTATATGGCTTCTTATGTTCTACTTTCTTTTATAATATTGGATTGCAAGTTTCCTACTTTTCATTTTTTGAATTTTATATGTAATGTATTGAGAAATAATACGATGTAGTAGGTTCATAGAAAAAATCATTTTTATCAAGTTTAAATAAAGTAATACTCAACTTATAATTAGTTAAAAAATATTTCTCTTTGAATCTTAATTATATGGCATTAAGGCCAGTGTTTTAAATCAATTTGTTTCCATTATACCTTATTGAGAATATTGAGAGTATAACTTATCACCCTAACTGATGCACATGCATAATATGGCCTATCCTAATTCATATAATTAAAATCCCTCGCATTAATGACAAACAACTTTACATTCATTATTTCCCCTTTGATAGTTTTCCTAACTCGATAATATGATTTAACTGAATTTACCTAAGCAGATCTATAATATGCTAGGTATAGACAATAGGGATCCAAAAAAATTTATTAAGTTTAATTGGGTAGTTTTAATTGTAGATAAGCAAACAATTCATTCAACTTCTTTTGTTGCATTCCTTATGTATCTAAGGAATTACATTCATGGCTAAATAATTTCGAGCTTGATGACTTGTGATGATGAGTCCATAAAATATTGATTATGTCATTTCTATTTTTTTCTTGTTTCCTTGCCTGCCCACTTTATTTATTTTGTATTTTTTACTTTTAGTGGTTTATCTATCATCATTACATAGGTTTTTTATGAAAGAAGATAGTAATCTGCATGGTTAAGATGATTCACCCCTTGCTTTGTTGTTGGACTTATCTTAAAGTATAGAAAACCCTATTTAAATGTTAATTTTTGAATCATAGTCTACTTTAGATACTCACAAAATTAAGCCAAAATACAAGCATATTTTTTTTATTGAGACCACCTCTTAGAAGTCTTTGAGAGTATAATTAACCTTGGGAAATGTATTCCCTTTAAGAGACTGATGAAACATACTTTTTTATTTTAATTTTTTAATT
Source organism: Dendrobium catenatum (assembly GCF_001605985.2). Classification (NCBI taxonomy): domain Eukaryota; kingdom Viridiplantae; phylum Streptophyta; class Magnoliopsida; order Asparagales; family Orchidaceae; genus Dendrobium; species Dendrobium catenatum. The sequence goes on from NW_021319218.1 coordinate 925,477, forward strand.
TTAAAAATTAATAATATGAATTTTTATGAGTATGCTATATGAGTTAATATAATACTTATTAATCCTACTTCATTAGACTTTTATTTTTTTTTTCTTTGTTGAATCTTCTGTACTAAATGGCACCCTCTTATTTTCTCATTTATCTCTAAACAAGACCTTGGTGGTTCATTCATGCCAAGTTATGGGTGAAGGTTATGTATAATCCTCCTATATATAGCTCTTTCAAATGCTAGCTTACACATTAAGAGGTTATACATTAAAGGATATGCAATATATGTTATCTGGAAGATCTTTAAAAGGAATTAAAGTTGATAATATTGTAGCATTCTTGAGTCTACATGACAAGTATAATCTCTCATTTTTTTCATGTGTTTTCCTCTAAAAGTAAACTTCCTAAGTACCACCAGCCCTCTATCGAGTCCTCCACTTAGCAATAATTATTTCACTTAACATATCTCACTGAAAAGGAAGGGTCAACTATTCCCTCAAAACTCCTTTAAGCTTACATAGAGGGGGACCCCTTAACCACCTTTTTAGTATGAGGATTTTATTATACATGTTTAGATGGTTGTAATAATTTATCTAATAAGTGTTTTTCAATAGAGTAAGTTTTAACCATCTTACAAAAGTATATATACTAACCGAGCAAACCTAAAATAATGAGAGTCCATTACCTAATACTCTTCTTATGAGTTTTCTCCTCGTTATTTACATTATATCACCTACGCTTGATGTAATAAACACTTAGGTAGTTAAATTAAAAAGCCTAGTAACAAACATTATAGTAAAGAGTTAATGAAACATTTCTCATTCTCTATGTAAACTTTATCATTAATATAATTTTCCACTATAAGAAGTTGTCTTGTGATGATAGCAAAGCCCTTACATAATGAAACCCATCGAATAATTTTTTGGTGGAATTTTTGTCAGAAATATTTTTGATGGACAATCCACCGATTGTACTAAAGGAACAAACACTATTTCCCATTCACGTTGCTGTTCAAAGTCGTATGCTCTCTTATTATGTGATTTCTCCCATTCTCTCTCTTGTTCGATGCTCCTGTTTGTGTGAGTCATCTATCGTGGTTTGTCGTTCGTCGATGTTCTCTGTCATTCACTGCCTCATTTTTCATGGTACTGCCACTCATCATCTCATTCGCCGTTGTTCTCCGTAAATTTTTCAGCCACAACCATTTTGGTTTGAGCACTTATTTTCATTACTTCAAAATAAATTTCTTCAAGTTGGATGGTGGAAGTGGATGAATGAATCAGGCATGTTTTGTGATAGAAATATACCTCTCAAAATTAAGGGAATTTTCCATTAGATGGTTGTGGGACATATTTTTCAGGTCTATTTTGTGATAGAATGTTGGCCATTAAAAGAGATGCATACAATTAAGTTAAATGTTGTAGAGAGAAAGATGATCAGGTAGATGAGTGGCTTTACTTTTATAGATGGAATGAGAAAAGAATATATACATGAAAAGGTTAGACTAGTTCTAATAATAGTTAATATTAGAAAGGGTCACCTTATATGGTTTGGTCACATAAAATATCAGCTTTCTAATGACTCGGTTATGAGAGTAGGTTATCATATTTGGACTATGTTAAGAGAGATAGAGGTAAACCTAAAATGGCTTGATAAAAAAAATTAGAAATGATCTTTCTAGTAGATTTAAATGAGAATTTGACTCTTAACAGAACATACTGGATAAAAAATAATTCATGTTGCCAACCCCACATAGTGAGATAAGGCTTGATATTGTTATTATTGTTGTAATGATATATGTCTATATGAAAGTTTTATGTCAATGCCATCAATGTCAAGAAAAATGGGTAGTCTAGGTCTATCCTTTTTAAAGAAAAATGCATACTCTAGGTCTATCCATTTTAGATATAATATTAAAGAAGTGAGAAAATGTGTACTAAATAATATATTACCACTTAAAAAAACATAGTTTAAAAGCCACAGTGAACTAAGTTAAGTTGATTAGAAACTATCACCATCCAATTTGCAAATCATTTTGAATTATATCCATGTAACTCTAGGTATATCCATTTTCCTTCATAATCCTCTGACATTAGCTTTATCAACTCATCTAATGTCATTATTTATCCTTCATTACAAGTGTTCAAATTAATTAAAGCCTTTTTAATCAATTTTTCTTCGATAGATGTCACTCAAATCTTTAATAATTTCAAATTATCTGTAGAATAAATTCTTCATATTATGGATATTAGGATTCAAAGAAGTTGGATGTATAATTGATTAATGCAAGGATAAAAGATATTAACATATGAGTTAGTTAATAGGGTGAATATTTTCATTTAGAAATCCTGTCAACTACCTTGCTTTATCTCAGATTGAATGTTTTGTTGTCCGTATTCTAAACATAAAAATTAAGTGTACCTCACACTAGATAATATAATTATCGATCTATGTCACAGAGAATTCGTGCAAGAATATTGGTATTAAACTTTTCATGGTAGAGTCACATTTTGATTCTTGATGTGGCTCATCTACAAGTTCTACTATAGTTAAGAAAGAAAATAAAAGTTCGACATCGATGTTATGCCCTAATGAACTAGTCCCAAGGCAAACCAAGAGGGGGGCGGGGGGTGAATTGGTATTTTAAAAAACTTCTTTAAACAAAACACAAACTTAAACCAAAGTTCACCACATAAAACAAAGTGCAAAAATTAAATGTGGAAGCAGTAATAAAGAACATATAAATTTATAGTGGTTTGATGAACTCGACCTATGTCCACTCCCTAGAGGCGCCCTCCGAGTATTGCATTAAACTCAGTGTCTCTCCTTTTACCCCCACAGTAAGGTGGATAAGCCTATATAAATCTCCTTTTCACCAACCAAGATGAGCCAGAGAACCTAACTCCTTTTGCTTCCTCCAGAAGTAGGTAGATAACATAACTCCTTTTGCTTCCTCTTGAAGTAGACAGAGAACCTTTATCAGATACTGAAGTAGATCTCTCTAAAATCCCCAAGGAATTATGGATAATGACCAGAGAAGATGACGACGGATCCTTACTTGGAGCAACCTTTGTGAAACCCCTCACAAACTCCCCCTCACAAACTCCCCCTCACAAGATCTTCTCTCTCTCTTCCTTGCTCTCCCTCTCCTCTTGGCTCTCTTAGGTCAGGACAACAGCAAAAACTACTCTCTTGAAAGGAACAAGAGGTCTTAAATAGAAGAGCTTTAGAATAGCTCTTAATTGCAACAAACTGACTTTATCATCCAGGATGACTTATACGATAAGTATAAATTTAGCTCAATCTTCCAAGACGATTTGGGACGATCAGAAATTTTTTATTCATATCATCATGTATGATTAGTGTAAATCATTAAATAATGCCCAGAATATTTCCCTGAATAAAAGTTGGCTGATGTTTGATCGTCCAGGAATAACTAAGGTTTTTAGATTGATCGTTGTTGACCTCATTTTTCGCTCGAGTCCACTCGAGCACCTTCGATCAATCTAATCGAACTTCGTCAGGTCCTATTCGAGCTTGAATCGACCCGACTCGAGCCGGATTAAACTCGACTGTGTTCAATTAGACTCGATTAGTTTATTCTAGTCGCGCCGTGCCCGATTTTGATTTAAATATCGATTATTTTGAACTCAATTTAATGCAATTAATTTTACCAAGTCGGTTTGAACCAAATTTGATTTGAATCGAGTCAAGTTTGGACTCGAGCCTAACCCGATCTTAGCTGAATTCGATTTGATTCAGCTCAATTCGATCCTATTAAGATACATTTGACTTTTCAAGATATTTGAATTCACTTCCTTAATCCAAAAATTGCACCGACGGTTACGATCGAGCGAGATCTGTGATTCGGCCAAAATCCTGCTATTCAGAAGATTTCTGTGATGTAAGCAGGCGTCGAGCGAAGAGCAGAGCTGCTTAAGGAAATTTCGGAAGCTCGAGCACGACGACGCGAATTGGCGGGCTTCAAAGCTTATGAGGTGTTTGACGAAATGCCTTTAAGAAATTTTGTGATATTTTTGTCGGTGACTCATGAAGCACATGGAGTTACTTAATCAAATGTCTTGCGAGCATATTTAGATCTAAAGTTTCACTCTTCTTTCATGAGGATTGGACATGATTATGTTTGCACAATTCTTCATAAATCTCCTTATTGTAATGTTTAAGGCTTTTCCTGTTAACTAGTAATATTGGTAGTGAGTTTTGATGAATTTCAATTAGCTTTCGTGATTGTTTCGTTATTTTGAAGACTCTACATGCAATTTTCTCATTTTCCTACAAATACTCATGTATTGCAAGAGAAGAGAAGAGGTCTTGACCCCTTTCATTGTGAGATGAGTTTATGGATTATTAGAGAAGTTTATTTAATGAATGTGTAACCAAACATAGCGATATATTCTTGTGTGAAATGCCTTTTACGAACATGCGGTTTGTTCTCAAACCGTGTAGTTCTATTCCATATGTAGCTAGATCAAGGTGCTTCATGGTGCATATTTGTGCTAGTACTCACATATAGTTTGATGTATTTGGTGTAAGTTATTTTGCTAAATAATTACATTCTCTCATGATTCATAATTAGTTGATGGGATTTCACACATGATTCCATGATTGCATTGCCTCATTACAAAGTTTAGAGAGGAATGATATTGAATAGTCCTCTTCTTATCTATTTTTTTCCACAAGTAATTATTTGTTACAAATTGATGGCGCTATATTAATTGTCATTCTCTTTATTCGTCATGTCAATATGTGTAAGAAGAAGAAGTGTATGCCAAGTGCCAAATATGCCAATCTCTTGGGCATGTTTGATTTCCATAGGTTTTACATGCTTTGCTACTTGGGTTAAATGCTAAGGTCATATCTTAGAAAGGTATACACATAAAATTTCACATGTTTGAGACTTACTTGAAAGCGGTTATCTTGCTAGCATGAATAAGTTTCACATGCTTCTTATGAGTTTGGATATAACTATGTTCGCAAAGGTTTTTTTTTAGAGCATGTGAGAGCCATGCATGTTTCCCTAAGCAAGTTATCCCCTCTATTTGAGGGAGGTACCCTCACATATGTTCTATTTGTTTCAATATCATATTTACTTAATTTAAATGGAAAGTTTGATGGCTATGTGAGAAGTCACTTGGCAAAGAGCTTTGAGTTAGAATGGTTAAATAAGATGGAGATTTGTTTGGAGTACTGTATTTTAAAGAGCCATAGCATTTAAGTTCCTTTAAAAAAATATATATAAAGCTTGACATTCCCTTAGTTTTCTTCTCTATGTGCATACACATGTGTTTCTTATTGAATTGGTAATTACATGAGTCATGGAGGGTTTTGGAAGGATACTTAGTTGGTAGATTTGGTTATCTTATTATTATTTTACTTTAATAATGCAATATTGAAGATGGCTTTATCCTTGCTTAGTGATCTATCTCGGATATGGTTAGATTCATGCTTCTATGTTGATGAAAATTGCATAGTTATGGTAAAGAAATAAAAAATCTTCTTAAAAGCCTCATGCGTGTTTAACACAAGCATTGTCACTCTTAGCCAAATGCATAATTTTCTCTATTTAGCTTCCAAATTACCTTTTAGAGACAAAAATAAGTGCAGAATTTTACTTTTTGAGTTTCTAAATTGATTTGGAGAAGGACTGTATGCAGTTTTTTTACTTATATTAAGTCCCAAACTACTTTGGGAATGATTGAAGTGCAGTTTTTCACTGTTTTGAGCTTCCGAATTATTGTGGGAATGAGATATATGCAGTTTTTTACTATTTGGAGCTTCCATTGCTTATTTGTGAAAATTCCTACAGCTTTTATGGAATTTTTTCTCACTGATTTTGTAGGAAATAGGTGCAGATTTTTAAGGTTTTCTCTCTGTTTTTACATAAGAGCCCTCACCGCATTCGAATGGATCTTGCATTGCTTCTTGGTAGGGATTCCTACAGTTTTTGTAAACTTTTTTTTTTTACTATTTTTTGTAAGGAAAAAGTGCAGATTTTAGATGTTTTATCGCTGTTTTTGCACAAGGATCCTTATGGCATTTGGGTAGGTCATTCATAGCTCTTGTATAAGAATCCCTACATCTTTTATATGGTTTTGTGGCTGATTTTTTGTGAGGGATTAGCGCAGATTTTATTGTAAGGTTCTCGTGAAGATCGACATATGTTGTCTCCTTTGAATATCGCTCTTGTTTTATGTTGCAAAATCATATGCTTAGCATGCAAACACATGATTCCACTTGTCGATAGGAGATATTTATGCATTCTTTTATGTTCTAATATCAAATATAAACGCGATTCTCTTTTGGATATTTTTGGTCATATATAACATAAAAAATGAGATTTTGTTGGGAAGATTTGGGAGGGTTTTGTGAATGTTTTAAAATTAGAGCTTTTATGTGATTTTCTTTTTGAAGGTTTTGATTTCAATACCCCACTCCAAATGAAAGAAAAGGCACTTGATTGTTGGTCTTTTTTTTGTAGAGTTTTGGGTCAAACAATAGGAAGAGAATTTTGGTAGATGATTTATGTAAATGTTTGGTGTAGTATTTCATTTAGAAGTTTTTACAAGTCATGTTAGGATTAATTAGACTTGTGTAGTAAAGTCTTTTAGTGTCTTTTGGAGACAAATGGTGTTTTCTCATTTGAATTAATTCTCTTAGTGTTTGGTTTCTAAAAGATGAACTCTGAGATTTGAAACTTTAGGTAGATTTGTGTTGGAAGGCTTTTAGTGTCTTTTTGGGGCAAGGTAATCCTTACTTATTTGAGTTAGCTTTCTTTAATGTTAACTTTTAAAAATATAGGATTTTGGATAAATATAAAACAAAAGAGAGACTAGTCTTAAGTTTAGTTTTAGGAGTTTATTTCCCTTAGTTGTTTTGGGCTTTATTTAGAGTGTGTTGTAGGTAGACGTTTCAAATGTATCAAGTGCCTTATTTGGATTGTGGGAATATTAAAGGGCATTGAATGTTGCTTTAGGGTACACTTGACTTCAAAGAAGTGTGCCCAATAACAACAATGCCTAAATCCCTTTTGTATTTGATTTTCATTCTTTTTTTCTTTCATTGCATCTAGTTGTCTTTTGCTTTACCTTTAGTTTTCTTTGTCGCTTCTTTCGTATTTTGATACTAAACATTTGCAAAATAAGGAGAACCCAAAACACAAATAGCTCAACCAGTACAAAAAGGTACGTTCTATGTTTTATTGTATTTTTCATTTCTTTTTGGTCATTATTTATATGGAACATGTTTTGATCCACCCTTCTTTTGTGTTTTGCGAGGTACCGTTTGGAGAGCAATGGATAAGGAGCACTTGGAGAAGGAGCAAGGACAACCGGATCCGAGCATCAGTCGCCCCTATTCATTCCGGTAGGGGTGCTACGGGCGGAACCACCGGGTCGTAGCCCCCGGTGCTGTAAGTTTACTTTAAAACTTAGAAAACCTTTAGGGGCCTAGATGTTTGCACGTCTCCCACCCTTTAGGGCCTTGTAGAAGCTTCATTTATAATTAGAATTGTTTTTACTTTATTAGATTCTTAAAACCTCTTGACATATGTATAGAAGTCTTAAGGGTTAGAAAATAACACTGCTTTTAGTCCTACAACACTAGTGACACCTTAGGACAAAAATTAACGACCGAGTCTTAGAAAACATAGACTTAGAATGCATGCTCCCTATAGGATAGAAACATTAAAATAAAAAACTTAGTGATACGCTTTCCTAGATTTAGTTTCTTTTTCTTAATCCACTAATAATCAACCAACTAACTAATCTAATTCTTAAAATCTATTAAAATACTTAATTCTTAATTAAGTTATTATTAACATTTTATAATCATTAAACTATAAATCTAAAACATAAATTTAAATTTAATTCAACTAATCTAATAATTAACTCCTAACCAATCTAAAATTTAAAAGGTATAGATTTAATTAGGGGATCAAATTATAAGCTAAAATTCATTTGGGTAAGATACATCTAAATATCAAACCTCAGAATAATCTTTAAAATCAACCAACAAATTTGATTAATAAAATACTTAATCTACATTTTCTTTTTCTTTTTGTAACAAACTAAAACAATTCAATAAAAATTGGTTGTCACTGGGTAACCTAGGCCTACGAGGCTACTAAGTTAGCCCCAAGTAGGGTGAAATAAACCTCACGGCTTCGGAGTGAAAATAAAAGTGGTAATCAATCAAACACTAAAATAAAATATTTAAAATCAATCCTAAAAAATACTAATACTTAAACTTGAATTAAAAATTCCCTTCTACCTTTTAACAAATCAAATACAAATAACTCTAATTAAACTATCCTATATAGGACCTACCAAAATCACACAGACTACACACACTTAGACTGGTTTGCTAGGACACGACTACTAGTCTTAGGTTAGGCCAATCCTTTTCTTTTCTGTCTTTGTGTTGTGACGCTTTGCATGTGACTTGTGTACTGATTGCTTTTGCTACTTGTGTTAGCTTTTCTGTGATGATTTTCTGTGATGTTTTCTAGCTTTCTTTTTGTACTGTTATTGTGAGCATTAGAATACCCATAGGTTAGGCATGCTTTTTCATACTAATATTATCTTCTTGCAGGTGGCCATGCTTACACAGCGCTAAAGGGGGCTAAAACTAATAATAATCATGTATAATTGCTTTAGGTACTCGCTTCAGCTGCTTAGCCCCCAATAATTAGAGCATGGCCAAGTGCGATTTATTTCAGTATTTTCACTTATATATAACTGTTTTGATGATTTTTTATTCTGATTATAACTGCTTAGGATAACCCCTGCAGGAGAGTCTAGATTTTCTCTTTTCACTGATGTAATGTATTTGATAGTAAATATTGTGAAAATCTCTAAAATAAGGCATTTTAAATATATAGGGGGTCCAAAGGGAAAAGAAAACTCTTATAAGGGATTTCCTTTTTCATTTGGACATCCTTTTGGAGGACGTACTACAAGGAGCCCGAAGAGATGAAGATGATCCATAGACGGATCAAGGAAGGGAAGATGCAAACTGAAGATATAAAATGCCTTATTTTAAGATTTGCGTCGTTCCCGGGTTGTTGTCGGTGGAGCCCGGTCACCATTACTTTTTCGTACTCTGTGATGTAATATTGTGTGGCACTTGCCATGGACACTCTTTTTCATGGGTTTTCTTTGTTTTACTGTGTTTTCTTTACTTTACTTACGCATTATAAATGACATATTTTTCATAGGTTTCTTTCTTGCATGTGTTTGTGCCTGACCGTTAGCCTCTTTTAGGATAAAGTTTTTCTACTCATAATTAATAATAAAATTTTAAGATTAACTCATATAGAAATATAACGATTTAGGGAATAGCCGGAATCGTCGAGGGTCGCATACATGCATTCTCTCTTCTTTTAGACAACTTTCCCGCCTGCGGGTAGAGTCAGGATAATCTGGCCTATGAGGATGAAGTGCCGGACCTGGGAAAGTTTAGTCATTCTCAAAAAACTATTTTATAAGCCTTTTTAAAATTTCATACATTCCTGATTTGGAGACTTTGACTAGCATAAACTGTATTAGCAACTACTTAAAATTAAAATTTAATTGCATTAGCAACTAAATAAAATTAAAATTTAATTGCATTAGCAACTAATTAAAATTAAAATTCATAAGTGTGAGATCACTTAGAAATTTCTTTAGTTGTCGATCTCAAATTCCAATGTCTAACTACCCACCCATCTTTCATATGGACCTGATAATATGGATTTTATACGATTAGGTGGTCTTAGCTGGCTTCCTTTTTTAGGCAAGGAATAAGTCCAGGATTGCATTAGTTAGGTCGTAGATGTTAGTGTCGTGTGTACGACACTACATCTTTTATAGATTTAGGGTCTAAAGGTGAGTGGTACGAGTGTACCACTATACGCCTTATTGGTGGGTAAGCTCTCCATTATTTCGGAAGCTATAAATCCTACCCATCCATGTCACACAGGTGACGCCACCTCCCTCTTTCTCTCGTGCTTGCTTGAGATGTGTTGCCTCTTTCTTTTCCTCAGTTTTCTCTTCTTCAGACCGGCCTAATGTTGACTAAATCACATGTGATTGATTGAACCAAGTTTGGACATTCTTCCCTTTTGATTAGGAAATCCTAAAAATCCCTTGCGCTAAACCCATTTAATAAGATATTCTAACATCCTTAATCGAGAGTCTTCTTAGACCGAGGTCTAAGATGTAATTAACTACGGGGGCTTGCGCCCGTAGGAAATCGATCCCCACAATCAAATAAACTCCATTCGAGTTGATGCATCGAGTGGGGGAAATCTCGTGAAATTTTGGGTTATACATAATATTACCCATCGAGGTGAGTAGGAGAAATCCACTATCCTCCATGGCTAATCGTATGTATAATCTCATATGTCCTCCCATTAGCGGGCTTATGTCAAGTGTAAAGGTCTATGACCATTTTGTCCCACAGGATAGTGTGATCGTATTCTTTGCATTCGAACCCATAAGCAGAATCCTTTCGGAGACCCATAATTATCCCGGTCGATCTTGCGATCGTCTAGGACGATATGATCAAGTAATCAAATCTTAATTGCTTTCCTTAATTACTAGATTAATTTAGGCATAATTATGTTGCATCATCTAGGACGGCATCCAAAAATATAATGAGGTCAACAATATCTGATGGTTGATTCTTTCTGATTTGAGCTTATCGTCCCAGCCAATATGAATATTGTACAGGATGATATGCTTAATGATGGCTGCCTTACCCAGGATGCCCTAATTAGGGTTTCTATTTAACTGATCATCCAGGCCGATTTGTGGATCCTCCTAGATGATTTGATTAAAAATAGAAAACTCTAAAATAGTTAAAAAATTTCCCCCAAGTGTGTGTGCAAGACTACTTAGTATCAGGAACCACATTATTTACTTGACTCAAGAAAAGGAAAAGTTTACAAACTGACTCAGACCTAATCTTCCCAATCTTGAGCATGTTTAAATTGTTGTTTGATCTTATGGTCCTAAAATGTTAGTATGCAAGGTAATCGTAGAGAAATAGAAGAGTTTGCTATCATCAAAATTATATTTCCTGAAAATAGATTCGCAACAAAAATATCTAAAAGTTCAAGGACTTAGTTTATGACTGAGATATAATTTGAATAATATATATAAGATTCACCAAATAAGGAGGCACAAAACTTCAATGATTTATTGTGTGCTGCTCCACAACTAATTTAAATGGGGTACACTACTTACTTAGAGTTATCTATTACTTTGAAGATATTACACATCAAGATATAATATAATATCTGTTATGAATGTTTTAATTAATTTGTTGGGCTGCTTAAGAAGACCAACCAGATAGATAATATAATTCCTATAAATTTATATCAGAGTAAAAAGTTAGTTTTTAAACTTGTTACTATAAAGACGATTTATCAAAGATTGCATGTCGCCATTACAAATTGATTAATCATATGTTAACTTTTATAGGAAGAGTATACACGGCTCCGAGAGAGCCATATTGAAGCATATGAGGGATCCTATAAGGGATCTATATATTATTCTAACTACCACACTTATTCACAAGCAGAAGGTGGAATGCAAAAATGATAAATTTAAGGTTTAAGCTTCCAAGCCTACCCATTCATGGGGAAAACATCTGGTGGCTCCAACTTCTCAACAAACATGCAAGAGATAATGCATAGCCAATATGTGGCTACCCTTACATTAGAGCTAGATCAAGTTTGAAAATCACATGCTAACATGCAAATGCATCAAAGTTAGATATTGGAAGAGTTGTAGAGACTTGTTGATCTCATTTTTGTATGAGGTCACTAGGACTTTTCCAGACTCAATATCAATCTCGACCCCAGATTAATCTAGCCTCCAGAATACTCTAGATTATAAGATCCTCCTAGATCCAGACCCTAAGATCTACTCTAGACTATAGGATCCCTCTAGACTCTAGACTCTATAAGATCTACTTTAGACCCTATGATTCTTCCAGACTAATCCAGAGCTTAAGACCAATCTATAATTTAGGATCCTCTTAGACTCTAGACCTCAAGATCTACTTTAGACCCTAGGATTCTTCTAAATCCTAGATCCTAGGATCTTTCTAGAATCCAGACCTTATGATCTATCTAGACCTTATATACCTCCAAAAAAATCTAGAGCTTAGGATCTATTTAGGTCATAGGATTCTTTTAGACCCTGGACTCTAGGATTTTCTTATACTCTAGGATCTTTCTAGATTCTAGACTTTAGGATTTACCCATGCCCTAAAACTCTTCTAGATTCTAGACCTTAGAGTCCCTCTAGATTCTAGGACCAATATAGATTCATATTAATCCAAAATCACGATCAATCTAGATCTCAATTCAATTCAAACTTCAATCAAATCCATGCTTACAAACTTACCAAGATCTTAATCTCTAGTTCAAACCTTGATCATGCCTTTGATCAAGCTTCAACCTTATCCTATCATTTATAATCATCCAAATGATCATAAATGATTTAGATAACTCAAACTTAATCAATTAAATCTAGAATCTAACTCAAACTCAAAAATTCAAGTGAAAATCCAAGGTTCAAAGGCCCTGTCCTAAAGGCCTTTTCCAAGGATTTTTCAAATCTTTCAAACCCCTATCAAATGATCTTTGATTTAGAGTCTATCATTTCATATTGATAGAACATTTCTTTGGAGGCAACTCGCCAAATTTGAGCCCATTCTGAGATCTATAACCTCAGAAGCTGGATTGATTTTCAAAGGCTGTAAAACCTTCAAATATTTATTGCCTATGCCACTGAACCTATCATCTAGTGGAATTTGACTTTAGATCTTACTCCAAAGTCTCTAAACACTTCCAAACCCTCAATTATGTCAAGTTAAGTGATAAACTATATTTTGGTAGACCCACTTTGACATATAGTTGACCAGGGGTCAAAATGACCAAAATGCCCCTAAGGGATAATTTTGAAGTTTTCTCCAAACTTCAACAACCTTTTTTCAAACTTCAAAACCTCTTCCAATGCATCTTAATCATCATTAGGAGTGCAATGGACTCAGCCCAAATCCTGGTCAAGCCTGGTAGACCAGATCGACCTTTTTGACCTAAATACCCCATAAGGGTTCAAACATTAATTTCGAACCAAATGAACTCCAAATTGCTTGGAACAACTTCCAGCAATTTTCAAATATCAAACCAAACCTATTGAGACTAAACCTGGGTCTTGGGTCAACCTGGTTGACCCAAATACCCCTTAATATTTTAAATGGGTTATTTTAACCCATTTTATATCTCAAACCTCTTTCAAGCCTCAAATCAACTCCAAATCATAGCTTACATTTTTTAATGAAGGATAAATCAAACCTAAATGACTTTGACCAAGTCAACCCTATATTACTTGGTGAAATCCCTCTAATCTTTTGTGTTTTAATTTAAACTCCAAACCTAGCTTAAGTCTTGAGCTCTCTCCAACTTGTCCAATCAGTAGCCCTTCTATGCCACATCACCCTATTTTACATGTTGATTGGTCAAACCGGTTAAAAAAATGGTTAAGGGGGCTTTTAAATGGTCCAAACCATGTATGACATGGCACTCCTTTCATTCCAGCTCATTCCATCAATCTAGAGCCACTTTAGAACCTTCATAGGACTTCCTTCAGCCCTTGGATCCATATCTAATAGCCCTCAAGGATCCATGTGTCCATGAGAGGATAAGAAGACACTTTACACCTAGAATGTCCTTGGCTCATCCTTGCCCTCTGCTCCCACCTCCCCTCCTGGACAGATGGCAACATCCTAGAGCCTAGTTAAGCCATCCTAGTAGTCCCTTTGGCCTAAAGTAGGTAAAATAGGGCAAAACTATCAAGCGAGCCCTCATTCTAACTCCTACCCTCTCTCACTTAATTCTTCTCCTCCAGAACTCCTCTAGCCTTCCAAGCTTTTTCCTACAAAAATCTAGCCTCCAAACCATGTTTTGGTGAAGAGAGATAGAGAGAGAATAGAGAGAGAAAGTGAGATTTTGAATCTATCTTCCAATCCAGCCAAAATCAAGCCTTAAACTCTTCTAGGAAATTGAAGAGAACATCTCCAGATTTCTAACAAGTCCAAGAAGTTAAAAATCCAACGGTTGGATTGTAAGTTATTTTCATTTTTAGTTAAATTTTAAATTTGGAACTATAGAAAATCTACAATGCATGGAGCCTCCAAACTCTAGACATTGGAAGATCAGGCTACCATGATTCTAGGTTTCAAATTTTATCTATTTTGAAAGTAATGGTGATTTGAATATTTCAGTTCATTTTGAACTAATCTGCGCTAGCTCAATCATAGCCGTCCGATTGTTTGTTCTGTGCAATCGGATGGCCAACAAAGTGCCACATCACCCTTTCTAAAATGACGCTTCATTATTGGGTTTCAAACTCGAGCCATTTGGAACTGCGGGGTCGATGTGGCCGCATCTGAACCATCAGTTTAGATCATGTGGATCAGACAACTTAAATTACCGTCCGATGTGTTTAAGTGGCACACGGATGCTCGCCACATGTCGGACACATGTCACCATGCTGTTTACCACCTCTATTTCAGCTCTAATCATTGATAATGATTAGCGCCGGCTGAAATTGAGTTAAAATTTTAATTTTAATTATCAGAACTTTAAAAATTCATAGTAAATTCAATATTTCACCAAATTTAATGTTCTTGGGCTTTTTGGAAAGCTCTTGAGCTCTAGTATTTATGAAAATTAAATTAAGCTTTTTTTAATCAATGTATTTTGATATATTTGGGTTTGTTTTAAATCCAATTTTTTTTCAATTTTCTCTCAATCTAGTGCTCAAATGGAGTGCAACTTTTGGTGAAATAATTTTGGACATCTTAGGCATTATCTGTAAATATCCTAGGTCTAGATGTCCATTGAATTACTATGAGATGAATTTACAAAGTAATGGGTCCATTTTGGATCCAAAACTTTGAAAATTTATAACTCTTTAAATTAGTAGAAAGGCTTCATAATTATTGTGGTAAGCTTGCACATGTCTAAGGGTTAGGTGAACAGCAAATCTAAACTTAATTTTATTTTAATTGAAATTCAATATTTAATTAATTAAAAATAATTAAAAATTCCAAAAAACTCTCAAATATTTGGTAATCCCTCCTCATATTATTTCTGATCTTTGGAAATGATTTCAAGAAGTTTGGAGTTCATTTGAAGCAAAATCATAAAAATGGCCTTCCATTAAACCAATTTAAAATTCAATAGATACTCAAACTTTGAAAAACTATAACTAATTCTAAAAAAATCTAAATTAATCATACTTAAAGGCATTCTACTCAAAATAAAATCTAGTATTTATAAAAATATCAAACCTTCAAAAAAATCAGTCAAAATCAAAAAGTCAATAATCCGATCAAACTTAAGTCAAAACTTCAAATCTTCATAATAAAATGTAGAAAAATTTAAATCTAGCAAAATTAGTGTCTAACAATTTATCTTAGGGTCTAATATTTTATAAAAATACAAACTTTGTAGAAATCACACTTAATTAAAAAGTCAACTTTTAACCCCTTAATTAAATGATTAAAATAATCCAAAAAATTCCTAAAATTAACAAATCATTCTAAAACTCCAGAAATCTTTAATCAACCTTAAAACCAAAAATCAACCAATTTAATTAAAATTTATTAACTTTTAAACCTTAATCAAATTAAATCACTTAATCATACCGGATACTACTAGGTAACCTAGGCCTACGAGGCTATTAAATTAGTTCCAAGGAAGGTGAAATAAACTTCATGGTCTTGGTGAGCAACAAAGGTAGTATCCAATAAATAATTAAAATTAATCTTAAAATCAATTTCAAAACATTAATACTTAAACTTTAATTTAATATTTCCCTTAAGCCTTCCACCTAATTAAACCTCAAATAACTTTAACTAATGATTCTATTTAGGACATATCCAAACCATACAACCTAACTTACACACTTTAGATGATTTGCTAGGCCACCACTTCTAGATTTAGGCTAGACCGGTGTTTAGTTTTCTAATATGTGCTAGATTTTAAGATTTCACTAAATGTTATTTGCTAGCTTAGATTATTATGACTGCTTATTTAATTTCTACATTATGTGTTTGATTGTGCGTTAGATCTACCTTTAGGTTTGAAACGCATTATACTAATTCAATCTTGTGCAGGTGGCCATGCTCATACAGGGCAATTAAAATAAAGAGGGCATTAAATAAAAAAATATATTATTATGCTTTGCACATGTGCTTGCTACGTTTAAGATCCCCTTTAAATTAAAAGAGCATGGTCAAGTATTGTTATAATTATGTATTTTAATTCTTAAATATTAATTGTTTGGAATTAATTAACTGTTGATTATTAAGATAACACTGCATGTTATTGAGTCTAGATTTTTCTTTTATATCCAATATAATTTAAATTCAATTTAGTTGTAAATATTTAAAGTGACTAGTTGAGATGGAATGTTGAACATCCAATTTGTAATCCAAAGATGAAGGTACATCCCTTAGGGGAGACTCCCTCGCGATTTAGAGATTCAAATTAGGATGTCTTTTAAATATCCAAAGAGAAAAAGTAACACCTCTTTCGAGGGAGAGTTTTTTTTCATTTGGATATCCAGAACCGACAGATAAAGAAACTCGTGAGAAGACAAAGAAGTAAAAGTCTGTAAGAATCTCAATTCTCAAAGTCACTTGTCTTTTAGGAATTAGAATCCGGGTTGTTGTCAGTAGTGTCCGGCCACTTTACTTTTCTGTAATTCTAAGATGTAATATTAAGTGGTACTTACCACATGGACATTCAATTTGAGCATTTAATTTAATTGATTGTGTTGTAAAAATACATATTTTCTAGTCTTTTTACTTACATACCGTATTTATTTTAACTTGAAATCTGATCGTAGGCTCATAAGGACTTGTTCAAAAGTTTTTCTTCTTTAATCAAAATTAAAAATTTTAAGTCAATATAGAAACTCTAACATTTTAAGAAGTAAGCCAAGGATCGTCGGGAGTTCACTTGCATATTTGTTGCATTTTTTTCCATTTGTTAGACACCTCCCTGCCTGCGGGTTCTAGCAAACCAGCTGGCCTATGAGGGTGCAGATCTATCAAGGAGAATATGTGCTTCTTTAGAATAAAATATATTTTTAAGCCTTTTTAAAAAACTGTTTCATTTTAAATTTTGAGCATTTAATCGAGTCGATATACATGCATCACATTAGTAACAAATTTAAAAGAGTCTAAAATTTTAATTGCATTTATTTAGGCATCAAACACCCAACATATGTTAAGGGGACAATTAGGATATGCTCTAGATGTCGGCCATATTCTTAAAAACTTTTATTTAACAATGTCCCTACCACTCTACATTAAATGTTCGGATACATAGTTTTAAAGCGCCTAGGTGATTTAGCTGGCTCTCAAATCCAAGCCGGGATAAGTCCAAATCTTGTATTACATTAACTAGGTTCATATTCTTATTTTTTTAGAACCCACTTTAGACTTAGGTCCTGAGGCAAGCTCAAGCAATAAAACCTCAACCTCCAGGAATTGAATCCCTATTTTCTAATAAAATCAACCATTCAAAACTTAAATATTTTTCAATCAAATTCAAGCCTAACACTTAAGATAGACTATGACACTTTTGAATTATTTCATAATCCAAAGTGCCTCCTACCCTTCTTTCTTTGACTCCTGAAATAAGTCTTCAATTTTGATCTAATCCCGTTTGAAATATCCAACCCTTACCTCCTTTGATATCAAGCTTTGAAATCATCAAATAAAATTTCTACCGCTATTTTAATCAAGAGTATTCATAGAAAATTTTATTTTCCTATGATGTAATTAACTACGATGGCTTGCGCTCGTAGGAGATTTAAAAATCTAGACCAATTTTTTAAAATTAAAATTTTCAAAACTTTCATTAATTATCTTTGGGAAATTTAAATACTATTGAGATAGTTGCAACTTAATCTTGATTATTGATATTCTTACAACATATATATTTTTGATGATTCTAAATATTATTGTTTTAATTATTATTTCTCCTAACATATTTTGGATGCATTATTATGATGTTTGTGTATACTAACATTTCAGGAAAATCATACTCCGGATTGTTGAAGACTACAAATCAGATCAGTTTAGGTTTTATTCTAATTGAAGTACGTATTTTTCATTTTATTGAGTCTGAGAGAGTGTGATTGTAATTGAGTAACTGTGCACACACACATCGAGGGAGAGTCTAAAATCTATAATTTTTAAACTGATCTTACTATATGAAATCTCTTCTATGAGACCATTTAATCAGTTATTTTCCTCTGCGAGCAGTCAAACAAACATGAAGTAAGAAATTTTTCTAAGTATGGATAGTACTGTAAGATATCATAATCATATGTATGCCGTCTAGGGTATGAATTGGATGGGTCCCTTTTCATCCAGATGAATGTGAAGAATTTCTGAACGGTTTGTACCATACGATGATGTTATCATACGTACGCCATCTAGGGTACGAATTGGATGGGTCACTTTTTATCCAAATGAACCTGAAAATTTTTTGAACAATTCGTATCGTATGATATCGTCATCATACGTACGTCATCCAGTGTATGAGTTGGATGGGTCCCTTTTTATCCCGACGAACATTGAAATTTTCATAACTAATCGTACCATATGATGTTATCATTGTATGTACGCCATACATGGTATGAAATTATGGGGTCCCTCTTCATCCTAGCGAAGTTAAAAAGTTTTTTAACTATTCATACTAGACGATCATTGTGTACAAAAACATTTCGTACTGATTCATATAAGATTCACATGCAACAGTTTTTAAACTGTTCGTACGTACGAACATACGATCGTGCACGCTCAAAATAGAAAATTTTAGTGTTCTGTGTATTTTTTTGTGTCTTTGATATAAAAGCTCCTCTAAAACTAATGTGATAAAGTCTTGTCTTTATAAATTTTCAAGAGTAAGTGAAAGATAGAGTATGGGAGAGTGTTTGAGAGAGATTTCTTGCAAGTGGAGTCTGAAGGGTTCATAAGGTTACTCAAAGGTTAGGATCTCTTTGTGTTTTTGGTGACCACTCTTCTTTTTTTCTTTTTAGTTGCTCGTACGAAGATCTTTAAAGAAGATCAGGACTCTGTCAACACTTGGAGGGTGTGAAAGGACAACGATTCTCTGTCGCACAGGAGATTTGTGGAAGAGAGTTTTATAAAGGCTTTCCCGCCTTGCACTGGAGGCAAAAGGAGAGTCATTTTGGTAATATTACAATACTTGAAGAAGAAGTCTTCAATGAGTGGATGTATGTCGTGTTTGACCGAACCATTATAAATCTTTATTTCTTTTAATTTATGCATTTATTTATTGCAAGTTATTTACTGTGGCTAAAAGTTTATTTTGAAACTTAAATTAACTTGCTACAAGATTCAAAATGATTTTCTATTTAAAAATCTAAAAAATAAATTTAAATTACCAATTCACCCCCCTCTTGGTTAGCCTTGGGACAATAGCTTAGGTTTAACAACCTATACGAAATCAACAAATATAATGATCATTATCAACATTCTCAAATGATTGATAATAAATGATATATTCTTTTTCGGAAAGATATATCATTGTATTATCATAATTTTGATTATAAAATTAATGATCCCTTTATTAAGATTAACGTCGTCAAACACTGGATCAAATTTCATTTTGACCTTCCGGGATCATATGTGATTCTTTCATAAGTTTGACTACGATAATCAGGATGAATTTAAAGTTTTGAAATTTGAACCCGTTAGGGTATGATATATTCTCCTCCTGAGGCAATATACTATTCATAATGACGTGTTTGATTTCAAAACTAAAATTCTAGAAATTAATCTTTCTAAAAAAAAAATTAATACTTTTCAAAAAATATTTTTCAATCAAATAAGACTAAGGGACCAATTCAGTGGAAAGTAACTAGTATCGACATAGAAGGAGAATGACGAAACAAATTATAATTAAACTTTTTATTATTATTGGACATTTTATTACTATATGTTTATACATTTTATGATAGATTTTTATTGTGTAACAAATTTGATGTTTATTTTAGAATTATTTAGCAATTGCATAATATTTTTTTGTGTTCAAATATCTTATTACATATAACATTAGTGTTGATGTTCAATGTTGAAATGTGAGGATGATATATCTATGTTTTGCATGATTATTGTGTTGTAGAATAATTGAGAGAAATGGTTTTTTTTATAGTACATGTTCTTGGCATATTTCTGGTGGATTATCCACTAGAAACGTCGATACAACGAATTGCTATATTGCTTTCGGTGAAATAGTTCCACCAAAAATTATGATGGAGGCAAAACCGTCGTTAAAGTCCACCAATTAGCTTGGTGAAAATAACTAGCAGCTGGACTTTTGGTAATTCCGATGGATATATGCCACTGGAAATGCTGACTGAAAACCCGTTGGAAATAATAACCTGGAAATGTCATTTCTAAGAATACATTTCTGCTGGAAATAATTTTGATGGACTCATTTCGATCAAAAACATATTTCTAACGTGAATTTTTTAGTCAGAAATTTATCGGAAGGTTAATGTTTTCAGTGGATAACATTCATTTCCGGCAAATTTTGGCCCCTAGAAATATGAGTTTTTTCTTGTAGTGCATCAAGCAAGGGCTATATGTTCTAATGCTTTAAATTTTCATGTATGTTTTGGATTTCAAAGTGAACTCAAATATCTATGCAAAAAATTAAATATAACCAAAATATTTTTGGACTTGAAGTTTGTTTGTGCTTTCAGTGAGAAAAAAAAAATGTTTGTGCTTCCAATGGGTTACATAGCTATGTTTTGTGGGTGTTTTTATTTAAAGGTTGATACATCATAAAAAAATTATCTTGATCGGGCATTAATCTCGAGGCAAATCAAGTTGGAAACTTCCAAAATTAAAATTGGGACCGTTCGAACTCCGATTTCGCCAAACTTACAGTTGAACTTAACATCTTAATAATATGAACCAATGAGATCAAATTTGACTCAATCCGAACCCAAATGAGTCTAAATCAACGACCTGAAGTGTCATTGGAAGGTTTAAGCCACAATTTTGATTATCAAGCTGTTTCCAAACATGATGCACATATAATCAAATTGAGCGGCACGATGAGATGAATCCAACTAGCCCAATATTATAGAATTCCAACATCATCAAAACCTTCAAATGTCTAACGAACGATCCACGATCAAGTGATTCAACATTGGCCGTCCATCCAAACCACTCCCCATTTACTATTAATCTTCCTCCTATTTACGGGCCATGCCACTCTAGGAACCTATCCTTCCTCTTGAAAAGGGCCCTAAGAAAGAGAGCAAGAAAGAGATCGAAGATCGCTTTTGCCTCCTCGCTCCTCCTCGACCATCTCCCAGAGTTTAGCGGACCACTCCATGACACCCGTACTCCTTTGGACCACCACCCAAAGCCCGGAGTTTCCCCGGACCACCACCTGACACTCTGAATTCCGTCAGACCACCATGTGACACCCAAAGTTCCGTCTGACCAACACCTAACGCCGGTGTTCCGCCGAACCACCATCTAATGCTCAGAGTTCCGTTGGACCGCCACCTGACGCTTGGAGTTCTATTGGACCACAACCTGATGTCGGAGTTCCGTCGGACCCCCACCTAACGCCCGGAGTTTCGCCAGACCACCACATGATGCCTGGAGTTCTGCTGAACAACCACATGACGCCCGAAGTTCTACCAGACCACCACCTAATGCCTAGAGTTCCACTAAACCACCACCTAACACCGGAGTTCTGCCAGACCACCACCTTCCTCCAGGAGTTCTACCGAACCACCACCTGATGTCTGGAGTTTTGTCGAACCACCACCTAATGCTGGTGTTCCGCCGTACCACCACCTGACACTCGGATTTATATCGGACCACTGCCTTAAGGCAATAGTCTTTCTGACACTTATCTCCTGCCAACTACGGTCCTTCCGACCTCCATCGTCTACTATTGTCCTTCCGATCACCATCATCAGACAATAGTCTTTCTGACCTCTGTCGCCTGTCGACTATGGTCCTTTCGATCTCTATCGCCTACTACGGTCCTTTCGATCTCCATTGCCAGACAACGGTCTTTCTGACCATTGTCTCCTACCGACTATGATTCTTCCGACCATCTTTCTTATCTGATTGCACGCTGGATCTTTGTATAATGCTAAGACATTGAAATTTATATTCCTCTACCACCACAAATATTCCAAGATGCAACAAAGATAATAAGGGTTATATATTTTAATGTACATATATCACCCCATAAGCCTTGTATTTTTAGCTATGTTATCACCCGACACCTTATATTTAGCTCAAATGGGGTTATCACTTCATATCTTTTCTCTTAGATAGGGTTACCACATTATGTCCTTCTTCTCAGGTAACCCTATATACGAATAATACCTTATTGAAGCTTATTCATACATAGTGAGAATAGATAAAAGAGAAATAAGTATATGGAACTTGAGCAATGAGAGAGAAGCTCTAGAATTTTATTACTAGTGTTCACTATATAAAAGAACTATTTCTCTGTTTACACAGAAAAGTCCTCAAAATGATCCATTTTTAGGGGCTATGTGATTGACTGCATACTTGTCTATATAAAGTAACGAGAAAAACATTAGTATCATGTAGCCTAATTAGAATATCCGATTTGTAGAAGTCGTCAATTGAGTTTATCAGAAGTCATTAACTTGCCATGTAAAGGTTGACGAATTACTAACTTGGCTTGGCCTCTTTTTTTTTTTTCAGCCTTGCGGGGTTTAGAGAGTCACTTGAAATAGAACTTTTATTAGGTCCGGTGTAAGGACGTAGAGGAACGTTCGGTTTGAGGCAAAATCCTGCCAAAAAACTCGGTATTGCTAGGTATTATTTGATAATAACGAGGAATACCGCTCTGTGAAGACCAATACCGAGTTATGCCGAGCTATACCGAGTTGTACCGATTTTTTCTAGGAAAAACTCGGTACAACTTTTGTATAACTCGGTATTGCTCGGTATAGCTCGGCATAACTTGGTATTGAGTCTTCACGTGATGGTATTCCTCGTTATTGTTTGGTATTGCTCAGTATTTTCTCGGTATTTCTCGTTTTTTGGCGCAATTTGACCTCCGACCGGACGTTCCTCTACGTCCGGTCGGAGGACGTAATAATTGTTCCTTGAAATAAGTAGCAAGAGATTTACAAATTAATTTAATTCAAATCCCCTAAGTTATCAGGTAAATTGAATAATTATTAGATAGAATAATTTCATTGAATAGAGGTTGAAATTTTAATTATCTGGCAAATGGAGTTGATTTTTTAATTTTTATAAATATATATACATGTTAATTAAATTATATATTTATAAATAAAAAAGTTGTAAAAAATAAATTTTAATTTAACTATTTATTTTTTCTCTTTTTAAATTTTTTTAATAAATGATATTATAAAGAAGTAAAATTATAAACTTAAACATATAGTATTTATAAAAAACGAAAAAAAAAACTTTCTACAGTTTTTTTTTAATTTATTTAACTTTTTTTAATTATTTGTTTTTAAATTTTTTTAATTAAAAAGAAAAACAAATTGGCATTATTTTAACAGTTTCTGCATTTTTTTTTAACTATTTGTTTTTAATAAATGATATTATAAATAAGTAAGATTATCAACTTAAATATATATTATACTTAAAAAACGTAAAAAGAAAACTTGAAAAGACAAAAAAAAAACAATCATTAGCGCAACTAATGACTTGACTTTTTTTCCCCTTTTTTTGGTAAATAATATTTTATATCTTTTGTTTTTTTTTAATAAATGATACTATAAAAAATTAAAAAATGTCAAAAAAAAAAAGCGCAACCAAAGCGCAACTAAAGCGCAAGTCAAAAAGCGCAACTAAAGCGCAAGATGACGCGGCAAATTTTTATTGGCTGTCCGAACTTATCTTTTGACTCCGATCAGCTGACCCAATAATTTGCCCTATACCAGGAGGCTGTTGTCTTCCAGCCTCCGCCCTATCTTCTTCCCCAACTTGGACCCAACCCCGAGAAACTCTTTGCAGGAGAGGAAAGGAGATCGTGATCGTTGAGGCCAAGGTAGGGCTTCGTCGTCTCCCTATATCTTCTTCTAATCTTCCTTCCATCATCTAACACTAAACGCGGAACATTGGATCTTGCCCACAGAAACCCATTTTTCTAGTTTTGCGTCCCGTGATTTCAGTTATTCATTATTATTTTGCTCTCTCCGATTCTTGAATTACTTTCAGAATTCCTAATTTTTAATTGTTCATTATCCTCAATCCAATCTGCTACTTCGTGTAGTTCTTTTCCCATGTGAGAGACATTGAAATGCTATGATGTATTCTTTTTTCAATGATTCGAATTGAATTTTGCGCCTCTTTCTTCAGTTTTACTTTTTAAGATATTAGAAAGTTATGTATTCTCTACGTTTTCTTTATTTAGTTAAGGATTTGTGTTATATAGTGAAATGATTTTTAAGCTGAAGAGAAACTCATATATTGGCATGAAAGGATTGAATGATTCTTGAAGTTGTTTTGTCTACCCTTGTTAATTTTCTTTGGCAATTTTTAAAGTTAAAAATATATTTTCTTTGATGTAAAGCTCGATTTTTCGACAGATCTTGAAGAGATTACTGGTTCATAAGTTAAAGAAGAAGTAAAGATGTCTCCTGCGGAGTATTCTCGTGAGGATAATGTTTATCTGGCCAAGCTTGCAGAGCAAGCTGAGCGATATGAGGAAATGGTTGAGTTCATGGAGAAGGTGGCCAAGACTGGAAGTGTGAATGAGCTGTCTGTGGAGGAGCGCAACCTCCTCTCGGTGGCCTATAAAAATGTGATAGGCGCTAGAAGGGCCTCGTGGAGGATAATATCTTCCATTGAGCAGAAAGAAGAGAGCCGCGGCAATGAGGATCGTGTGGCGATTATCAAGGAATATCGTAGCAAGATTGAGGAGGAGCTCAGCAAAATCTGTGATGGGATCTTGAAGCTGCTAGATTCTCATCTGATTCCCTCTGCTACGGCTGCTGAATCAAAGGTTTTTTACCAAAAGATGAAGGGTGATTACCACAGGTTCTATGGAATTACTAATTTGGAATTAGGAATTTATGAATAAGCTTCATGCCACTATTTTATTCACGTGCAATTTATTTCACAGGTACCTTGCTGAGTTTAAAACTGGAGCAGAGAGGAAGGAGGCTGCTGAGAGCACACTATTGGCTTACAAATCTGCTCAGGTGAGGTCGTTTTCTGCCAATTTAGTCTAGTCTATATTTGGATAGTAAAGAAGGTCCATTTATTTGTTTTGTAATGCTGAGTGTTAAATCTCTAAATATATGGTTTACATTTATAAGCTTGATAAATTACCTTCTCTAAGCAATGGGCCACAGGTCATTTCACTAAATTTTCTATAATGCATCCTTTCTAATGCTTCATGCCTGCATTTTGACAATTTACAGGATATCGCATTGGCAGAACTGGCCCCAACTCATCCAATTAGGCTGGGTTTAGCGCTGAATTTCTCAGTTTTCTATTATGAAATCCTCAACTCTCCAGATCGTGCATGTAATCTTGCAAAACAGGTGATTTATTGCAGTTTCTGATTTAAATGAAGTTGGAAAAATTTCTCTTTCTTTTGACTACTGCGCTTTTTTTTTTTGTTGAGGTATGCATGCTATATTTTCCAGAATCATTTGTTGGAATGAAGCTTTATAAGAATGCTGAAATAATTTTATCATCGTTAGAATAGAATGTGATGATAGCTAACTAATTCAGGAATTTAAACAAAAGGCAATTTGTAATTCTCTTTTTAGCTTTCTCTTTAGTTAAACCAACATACTTACTAATGTTTTACTTTCCCGAGTGTTTGCTATCCTTGTTATTATCCATGGATATCATATCAACATTACCCATGGATATCATATCATATGACATAAAATTTTATTAATTTTACTTGAAATAGCCTTCCATGGGAATTTCAAGTGGTTTTAGATGTGTATTTATTTGGTATAAGTGTTTAAATTATTGAGTATTGTTTCAATTAATTTCACCACTGTTAATTAAAATTGTTTGTGGTTCATCATATTGACTGACTTTATGTTGTCTTGAATCCATTAGCATGGTCAAATGCAGTGTAGTTGGGCTGATTACATGTATGAGTTGATGGAATCATGGCCTTAGCATCAATTTACTCTGATACATTTTATTTGAATCTTAGTTAGAGGTAAATAGATGGTTGGAAGCTCCTATTTGTTTGCATTTTTTATGGGTTACTAGTCTTGAAGAAATTAGTAATCTCCATTGATTAAGAGTTCTCGGTGTTTGATTAATTCTTTTATGACCTTTAGATTGCAATCCGTTTGCTCCTCCTGGGAACTTCTTTTTCCTTTTGTGTTAATTGCTTTGATTTATTTTTTATTGTAAGCTCTTTGGAGAAGTCTGTAAATAGTTCCACACTTTATATGGAATTAAGCAATAAAAATCGAAATAGTTTTTCTACTTCTATTTTTTTGCATGGCGTTAGTTTAAGATTAGGGTTTTTGTCTTTCAACCTTTGTTTTTTTTTTCTTCCTCCTTTTTTGTTGAGATTCTTCCTTTTCTCCACTATGGTTGGCTTGACTTCTCTTCTAAGGAGTCAACATTCATGAATGATAAAAATCAGGATTTGGGCACTGACAAATGACTGATACAATGCAATTGGCACACGATATTATTGAATTCATTGGGTTGGGATAACAGATACCAGAACCCACAATAGATAATAACTCTTTAGCTATATACCAGCTTATAAGATTAAAAGTCAGATAACTAGAATGCAATCAACAGATAAATCAACAATTGTGAGATGTCAAACATCTCATTTAAGTTGATATGTATAGCTACAGGCCAAATCCATCTCACACAATATAATTGACATTACCTAATTACTCATATTTATTGTTATCAAGCATGGCACAACGAATCTCCATTAGTTATAGTTACCTATCAGCAAAAGTCTAGAACTTATGATAGTGCTACAACACCTAGTTTTAAAAATTACATGATACATAAATGGATCAACTATTGAAGCCGTTAACATTTTTCTGCAGTTATCTTAGTAAGATCACATTAACACTTTCCATCACCCACCCTGAGCAGTAAGAAAGATCATATATACTTCGCGCATTAAGCTCCACCTAGCAATGAAAAACTATACTGCCACCCAAGAAATCAAACTCTAGGATCCAAGAACAAATTACGAATGCTGAACCACTTTTGAAATTTCTTTCCAAATCTGAATCAAATCCAAAAAGCTTGCTCACAACTTCCAAAGTAAACTTATAAAACATAAATTTCCGAGATTCACCAGCCAAAATACTTCATGAAATTAAAATGGAAAACCAATCTAACTTCTTTCAGCAATCGCAAAAGGCACAACCTAAATCCCCAAGCTTCTTCTATGGATTTTAGTAACAACCACACATTTTTACAGAATCTATCGATAACTTGTATGATTCTGTAGCTACTCAAAATCCCACAATGTAGCATTCAATCCATGCAATTCGAACTCACTTGCAAGAAAAAAACCATGCAAAAAGACCAAAAAAACATTGATAACCTAACCTTAGAAAAATCTCCAACTGCTTGCCAATTCATATCCAAGACGATGCAAATACTTGCACACCGCTTGTTCTTTCTCGCATGAAAAAAGGTTGGCTATGATAGATGGAGCAAACAATGAGATGCGCGGGGGGGGGGGGGGGGGGGGGGGGGGGGGGGGCGGCAATTGTTGAAACAACATAAGCATAAACTTAATCCTAGAGCTCTCAAATATGCCTTTATTGGGTATTCCTCTACTAAAAAGAAAATGCTATAAGTGTTATTAAGATCACCATTAAAAAAAAACTTTTTTACTTTAAAAAGTGTCATCTTTGATGAAAAGTGAAGTTTTTCAATGAAAATCATCTTCAAGGGAAGAACTTTGAACTATACGATAAGTTTGTTTAAACCTCTAACTACATCTAAACATTCTTATAATGTAAACTATATTAAATTTTATATATTGCACCCCTTTAAGCTTTTATAAGAAGGAATAAGCCTAGCCAAAATTTCGAGGAAACTCAAGATTTGGAATTGTTATTAAGTAATATTGATCAACATACTTGTTAATTATGTATGGCGCACCATAACGCAAAGGTCCCTTTTGAGCCATGGCGCATAGCGCACGGAACGACACACACCATTTTGAATATTGTGCAAACTATACAATAATAATAATAACTAAGCATGCATATGAAATATATTTAAACTGAAATACAAGCTATCATAATAATGAAAGACATAAATATAATCATAGTCATACAGTTATGCATAAGCTCAAGTAAACAACACCTCAAATATCTCATATTTAAAAATATTACAATCTTTTTTTTCAAAAGATAATGATTTAATAAGAATTTAATCTACCTTCTTGGAAATCATCATCATCAGTAAATTTCAAAAAAGCTTTGTTAACTTCATTAGCATTTCTTCTATTTCACACTCATTCTCAATAGCAACAATGTCATGCCTAGATGAAGATTCTTTTTCTTTGCCTTTAGATCTCTCCTGGATGTTGTAGCTTTTATCATAAATGCCAGTAACGTTAGCAGCGCTTGTCCAATCAGAGGTTATACCCTTTTTGTAAAACATTCTATTGATGAAAATATTAATTCTCATCGTATATGTAGACGATATAATTATCATATGTAATGACACTAGAGAAAATGAGTCTCTCAAAAAAATGTTTATTGAAGAATTTGAGATCGAAGAGTTGAAAAAATTCAAATATTTATTGAGAATATAAGTCATTTATTTATTTATTTTTTTGAGAATAGAAGTCATTGTTTTAGAAGAAAGAATATTCTTTTCTAGGTAAAAATGTCATAAATTTATTAAAAGAAATAAAAATGGTTTATTATAAATATTGTGAAACTCCAATTTAACCAAATAAAAAATGAGCAAATTTTAGAAAGGATCTGGTTTAAAATGTCATTATGTAAAAGGAGCATGATTAGCAAAAAAATTAAAAAAAAGAGCAAATTCGTCAATTTTTTTGGTGTAGTCTGAATACGCCAAATAATTTGGCTAATTCTAAATGCGCCAAATCATTTGGTGTATTCACCTAAAGCAGGTGAGAGAAATGGTAGGTGAGAGAAATGAGGAGAGAGATGGGGAGAGAAGACAAATTGGGAGAAAGAAAGAGAAAAATGAGGAGAGAGTGCGGAGGGGGAGACAGATGGGGAGAGAGAAAGATGAGGTTTTTTTACTTTTTTCTATAATATTTTAAAGATTATTTTATTTTATATTATATAAATATTAATTATAAATATTAGTTAAAATTATTTTGAATATAAAAAAATTACTTAAATCTCTCTTTCCGCATCTCTCTTTCTCTCTGCCCATCTATCTCTCCCTTCACACTCTCTCTCCTCAATTTTCTCTTTCTCTCTCCCAATTTGCCTTCTCTCCCCATCTCTCTCCTCATTTCTCTCTCATACCATTTCTCTCACCTGCTTTAGGTGAATACGACAAATGATTTGACAAATTCAGAATTAGTCAAATCATTTGGCATATTCAAACTATGCTAAATTTTTTAGCGAATTTGCTATTTTTTTTAATTTTCTGTTAATCATGCTCCTTTTACATAATGATGTTTTAAACCTGCTCCTTTCTAAAATTTTCTCATAAAAAAATAGACATAGATGAAGAAGAAAAAGTACTAAAGATTGATAGGAAAAATGATATATCTCACATGCATCTAGGCATCACATTTGAATTTGTGCATGAATTAATTTATGGTAAAAGAATTATTTACAAAAAGCAAGATACTTACCAAGTTAAAGGGTATATTGATGCAGATTATATAGGATCACCAGCAAATAGAAGATCCACGTCTAGATATTGTATATATTTGGTAGAATATCTCATAGCATGGATGAGTTAGAAACAACCCCTTTGTTTTAAGATATAGCATTCAATCTGAATTTAGAGCCATTGCTTAAAGAATCTATTAGCTTCTGTGATAAAAATATTTTGAAAGATTTAAAAATTAAATGGGAATGACTAATAAAGATATAATGTGACAATCAATTTGTCATTAACATTAGCATCGCTCATAATATTAGTGTACCAAGTACATGGAGCTGGGTAGACATTTCGTAAAAGAAATTGGAAAGTGGGTTTATTTCCACTTCGTATGTTCCAATAAAAAATCAATTTATAGGCATTGCACCAAAGGACTCTATAACCCTACGCTAAAAAATATCATAAGCAAGCTTGAAATTGTATATTTATACCATTTAGTTTAAGAGTGAGTGTTGAAGGATCATGTCACTCATAAGTACACCAATTTGGTAGGAATCATTGTGCATATAGATTAAGGGTTCTAACTACTGAATCAATTTTCTTATGACCCTTATATTGTAATTCGTATGCCTGGTCTTTCTTCTAGTTGTCTGTCCCTCTTGGAGGTTTTTTACTTTTTTTTTTTTTTACAAATGGCTTCAATTTACTTTCATTGTAAGCTTTTTAGAGTGTCTATTGATACTTTCATATTTTGTAGAAAATCATACAAAAAATTCATCACATTATGTGGCAATAATAGGAATATTAAAATGGATTGGTTGCAAAATTAGTAAGGATAAATTAATAAATTATTTTATTAGAGAAAAAGTTGGAGTAATATATATTGAAGATAAGGTGATTAAAAATAAACTTAGATGATTTCAATTTGTTCAATGGAAAGTAGAATACGCATCCGTTAAACAAGTTCATAAAATTAGTGTTAGATGCTTAGAATGGAAAGAGTATATAAGTACATGTTGCCCAAAATGGTTTGCTAAGAATATATTGACACCTTAAATAACACTCCATAAAAATGAATGCAAAATAGGGCTTCATAATGTCGATCCTAAATAATTGGGATAAGGCAAACGATCTTGCTGCTGATGATTAGGTAGGTAGAGTTCAAATTGGGAGCCTGTAGGAATAGAATCAGGTGGTTGTTCTTGGAAATGTATTGAGAGCCTGTAAGAACTTAGAAGACATGAGTTAGATTAACGTCCTCCTTTATTTACTACAGACATTTTTTTGTTAAACTTGAATTGATTTTGGTGAAAAAAAGGAAGGGTGAGATATTAGTTACATCACTCTAAACCAAGGTTTAAAATTGTGCGGTTGGGTATTAAGGCATTTTTTGTTCGTGAGGCGAGGCATAAGCCTTAAGGCGTTTTTGAGGCGTAAGCCTCAAACTAAAAAAATGCGTATAGTAAAAAATAAATGTCAAAAACAATTTTTATATAGCCCCTAAATAATATGTTAAAGGATGATGTATTAACTTTCTATTGTATTTGTAACAAATTTGTATGTATATGAAACCAAAAATTATACAAGACTTAAAGTGGCAAGTGATAATTTGCATAAAATATAATTGAACTCTAAATATTACAAGAGCAAAATAATATTAAATATACAATTTGCATAAACGTATTATATAACATTAAGCAAAATAATTGACATCAGGGAGTGTTTTAAGTTATTGTATGTTGAAAAGGATAACAATCATAATGGGTTTGATATACTAGTTGGTTAAAGAATTGAAATATAAAATTGTTATGGTGACTAGGGTTAATAATAAGATGATTGCTATGAAGATAATTATTGATGTGGATGCTATTAATGTGGTTAATGCTCAAGTTAGATTAGAAGATAAATTAAAAAGAAAATTGAAAGATTGATAATTACTTCAGAGTATTCTTGAGGAAGAAATGGTATTATTACAGGTAATTAAATGGGTATATAGGTTATAGTAGGATAGGCTATGAGCGGATTCATGTGAGGTTATGGAATATAAGATTGAAACTTAATAGGAGAAAATATATTGGATTTCACAGTTCCCTATTATCTTAAAATAACAAGCATTTTTTTTAAAGAAAAAAGAGTATCATTTACATGTAATTAAATGGGCATATAGTGATACAAGACAAGCAAGGAGGCCTCTCACTATATCAATGTCGAAAACTTGTTATCATGAAAATTAATTGTTCTTTGTTTTTTATTTTATTTTATTTTATTTTTTCCAAGACATAAGAACACTAGATGTGAGGTTTGGAGAAAATATTTTAAATATAAAAACTTATTTTGGAATCATTTCAATCAACCCAAATAAGGATTCAAGAGAAGTAATTAAATACTTAGTTGAATTTTTTTAATTGGAGTAATATTATTTATTTTGAAATAAGGAGAGATTTTGAGAAGTTACCATTATAGCTTATTGACGAATTTTCAAGGAGAGATTTGGTGTATTTTATTGTGGATTTTCCTCACTTTCTACAACACTTAATGCACTATTTATATTCATTGATTTAATAAAAAATATTTTGATCTCTTGCAAAAACTTGGTTTACAAGAAGTTTATTTTACCAATTTTGGGATTGATTTTTAAATCAATCACAGCTAATTTTTGTGAACACTAATTTATCATTTTCTCTCTTGTTTCTTATTCTTCTATATGCCTAATACCTTCCCAAAAGCTTAAACCATTTCATACCTTAGAAAAATTGAGCCATACCTATTCAACTAAATCCTAATTTTTCCTACAAACCTATTGTGACCAATCTATATAAAAAATTCATAACTTTCTAACCACTATCCAATTAACTTAAAAATCACCTTCATATGTTAACTAATATCTCAAACTTTGATATGCAGATCTCCACCCTTTTTCATTAAAGATAACCTAACCATCCACTGCAAAAAGGTTTTATAAGAAATCCATCCCAAAACTTTAAACCCAGACATTACCTTCATTAGTCTTTGACCAATTCTAAACCTTTCACCACAACCCTGGACACATCTTAAAAGCATCACCATCATATATGTTTAACAATATGATGGGCTAGAAAAGGAATCATGTAAGCTATCTAATATGAGATAGAAATATAAAGAGAGATTTATACTTGATTTCTTAATAGCTTATGGTCTTGTAATAGCTAACGCATATTTTTTGGAATGAGATAAATACTTATAAAAGTGACTCCACCAAATCACATAAAATTTTTTCTTACTTTTATGGAAAGAAAAAACTTAAGGTTGTTAAGTTGATTCTACGAGAGAATTGGACCAAGTAATATGTAGTACTAGTTATGGATGCATATATTAGGAGCATAGAAAAAAATCAAAAGAAATTATTGCTTTAGAGGGTTTTAATTTTTTTAGACTTTGTTTGAGAGAAATAAATCATAAGTTTTTTCTGTGAAATTTAAAATTTACCTCTTATTTCATTTTTGGTGTATTCTACGCAAGTCATTTCAAAATACAAGATGTTACCTTTGTTCGTGAACTCTACATTGCGCCCTCTCATCATTCCCGCCTCTCGTCCTTTATATCCTCTTTTAGTTACCCGTTGTTGTTGCCCATTGCCCATCGGCATCGTCCCCCCATGCCACCACCTTTTGCTTGCAAATGTTGCTTTCATTCCACTATTTTTAGGGTTGAAAAGCTATTCAATAGTTTTGGATTGAATTCCTACATGAAAATTGAAAGATACTTTTTTTTATTGGTGTGGGACAAATTTTTGGATGATCATGCTACTTCCCCAAAGCAATATTTTTATTAATACAACAACCACAATAATAACATCAAGCCTTTATCGTACTACGTGGGGTTGACTACATAAATTCTTTTTCTCCATTGTGTCCGGTTAAGAATCAAATTCTCATTTAAATCTAATAAAAAGAGGCAATTTCTAATATTTTCTAACTAATTCTTTTTAGGTCTACTTCTACCTTTCTTAACATAATCCAAATCTAATACATTTACTCTCCTAACTGGGTCATCGAAAGGTCGCCGTTTTATGTGACCAAACCATCTAAGGAGACTAAAGCATTGCAGGTCTCACCACCTTCTTATATAATTTTCCCTGAGTTTGAGGGGGACTTTTCTATCACACAAAAAGTCCGTTGCATTCCACTTCAATCATCCAACTTGAATTCTACTAATAATATGCCTATTAATTTCACCATCACTCATAACAAAAGACCCAAGGTACCTAAAACATATACTCTTATTAATGACTTGATTGCCCAAAGTCACAATCCCCCACTAGATCTATTACTACTAAAATTACACTCTATATATTTGATTTTAGATCTACTGATGAGGACATCAGAGCATGAATAAAAGGCGTGGTCGTCGATCTATGGCCACGATCGCGTAGATGACTTTTTAGTTATTTCATGTATTTGTTTTATTTTGTTATTTGTCTTTTATTGTTATGTTGTAATTGTTTTTCCGTTTTTACCCCTTACTTAAAGGGAGGTCGTATGTAAGCCCTTAGGGCGTTGTTGTTTTTTATTTTGAGTCTTATGTACGAGGCTATTTATAGCCCATTAGCCCCTATGTTCTCTTTGAAAAGGAATGAATGAATGATTAATCAAATATTGTTGTCTTGTGTGAATTCTCATGAGAGCTTGAGAGTCATGGAGAAGGATCCCTAGGAGAGGGAAGAACTTGGATCACCCACCAAGCTTGGAGACGGCCGGGTTCGTGGTTTTTATTTTTTCTATCTATTTCTTTTCCTCCTCCAACCACCACCCCACCCGAACCATCATCCCACCCACAAATTTCCCCAAGCTACTTCATCCCATCACCGGCCTTCCCCTTTGCCCCAACCCAAGCAAACCGCCAGCCACCCTCTAGCCTTACCCCCTTTGGTTTTATTTCCTAATCAAGATTGCCATAATTTTGGTTGGATTTTGAATTCAAATTCACCCAATTTGAAATTTAAAATCTTTCCTAAAATTATAAAATCTATTTTAGGAAAGTTTTCAAACTTGAGTCCGTTTGAATTTTAAATTTGAATGGGATTTAATTAAACCTTTTCTATTTCCTAAATCCAAATTAAGAAACCCCAAATCCCATCCCCAAATCCCTCCTAGCCCATGATGCCGCCGGCCCTATGTTACCCTCACCTCCTCTCCACAAATTCCACTCCCTCTTGACTACTTTCCTTAAGCATCCACTCTTAATTTAGGAATGTCTAATTTCAAAATTCAAAATTACTTGAATTTGAAATTCTTCCCTAATTTAAGAAACCTATTTTGGGAAAGTTTCTTAATTAAATCCTTTTGAATTTCCAATTAATAAAGATTTAATTATTTCTTTCCTAATCCCCTACTCTTAAATTTGGACTCTTTCCAAATCTCTTTAAATCTGAAATTAATTGGAGATTCTCTTTAATTCTCTTCCCTTAATTAAATATCCTATGATTGGAAAGAATTCAAAAGCCCAAATTAATTCCCTATTGCATGGCCGGCCCCTCCCTTTCCCATTAAACCCTTTTCTAATTTAAACCCAATCAAGCTCCAATCATCTAGCCGCCCCCTACTCTCTCCTATCTGCTTAATTTCTCCTAAATTAAGTCTCCAATCAATTTCCTGATCCCCTCAACTCTAGCCGTCCACCACAAGCCCTCTTCTCTCAGTTTTTTCCTTCTCTTCCTGAAGTTTCCAAGTGCTTTCCAGATTTCTGGACACCACCTGCAGGTTGTCCAAGAATTTCAGCCAACCCAAAGCTATCCAAAAGAAGATTGGCTATTGTTCTGAACTTCAGCATTAGGAAAACTGCTGTCCAAGGACTCTGACATCTTCCCTTGGCCTCCCTACCAACGGGAGTCATTTTCAAACTGCTGTCCAAGAAGGACAACTTGCCGTCCATCAATTCCAGCAAGAGGAGATCAACAGTTTCGGTGTCATCCAACCGCCAATTGCTTTCCAAGCTTGCGAGGTGGAATCTTAGCAAGGGGTTCCAAAATTGAAGAGAAATCTTCACGAGAAACTACGACAAACTTCATCAACATCTCACTACTTGCTACCGAGTTTTGATAAGGGTGAACTTCTTCCCCTTTTTATTTACTTCTCTAATCTCCCTAATTTTGTAGGTGATGGAGATTCACAAGGAGCCGAGCTTCACCTTTGTCTATGCTGAGTAAACGTAGGGTTTTGCTTCGCCATTGTCAAAGCTTAGTAAACGTAGGATTGAGTGCACTTTTATTTGCTTCTAATCTTAATGTTAGATTAGAAATTTTTGTTGAAAACTATTTACCTTGCATGTTATTGAATTTCGATTTGTTTTGAATCTCCAAGTGTTTGGCATGTGGTTTAGCCTAAACATAGGTACCCCTCTTTTGTTTTCTATTATCGTTTTGATTGCTTATAGTGGTAATCTTACGTGCTTAATTCAAGAACTCGTACAAATTCTTATTTCATCCATTTAAGCATTTAGTCCTACATCATTTGGTATCAGAGCATGGTTAGCTTAGGATTTTCATACTAGAATTCATCCTAAGGCTTGTTGTAATCATGCTTAGTTATTTCCGCATGCATAACATCTATAAAAAACATTTTAATCTTCATTTACATTTGCTGTCCAGAAATTTCTGCATACATTTAGTGAGCATTAAGTATTGATTTTGGGTATTTAAGTGTTGTCATCTTTGTAATAACTCTTCTAGTAATCTAGGAATACTTTTGCACTTTGTTTTAGTTGCTGTCCAAATAATTCCTGCACCATTTAGTGCCATTCTAGGGAGTCTACTCTTATGATAGTGTTGTCCACTACTTTGTTTCACTCCCAAGTGACCCCTAGTGTCTAGCAATGGACCCGATAGGACTTCAAAAGAAGTTAGATGACCTAGTTAACCTAGTGGGCTCTTTAACTCAAACCATGAAGGAGAAACATGTTGACTCTCCCTACTCTAGGTATGTGCCCCATTCGTTCAATCATGTTAGTCGGAAAATTACTCACTCTGCTTATTATCCTAGTCCTAAGCCCAAGCCGCAACAACCTCACTTAGAGTCACATAACCGTCTGCCCACCTTTGATGGTTCCTCGGATCCGTACTACTTTAAGGAATGAGTTAGAGAGTTAGAAGACTATTTTGAAACACATGATATTCCTGAGTCCCACCGGGTGAACATTGTTAAGGCTCGCCTAAACGGTTGTGCTTGTCAGTTTTGGATGAGGGTAGAAGATCATAGAGAGTTTCGTGGTGAATACCCTATTTCTAATTGGAAAAGCATGAGACGAGAACTTGAGTTAAAATGTCTCCCTCTCCCACCTTCCACTCACCTTACCCCAACACCCAGTGATCTTCATGTAGAAAACCATCCTGCCTCTTTTGTTGGGACAAACCATGAACATCACTATGTTCAAGACCACTCATACCTTAGTGACATCAGGGTTGCTGCCCCACCCTGTTGGTCTCCACCTAGCCTTGATGGTCGACCCTCTATTGGGTCTTCTGTTGGTTCGGCCCCATATGACTCCCCACTTGGGCCGACTCCTAGCCATCCCAATCAGAAAATGTCCCTTAAACCTAAAATTGAGTGCATCCATTTCATGGATACTAATGATATCATTGATGACGAGGATCTCTTTGATGATGAAACCGAATTGATTGAATTAGACCCTGATGTAGGAGATTTAGAACCTTTGAGCATTGATACCTTAGCCCATCCTAATCCTAGTCTCATCAAGGATATCCCGTTAGATAAGGTCTGCCCGGATGATATTAATTTGATCCCGAAAGAAACTGATCTGACCTTGAGCATATTGAAATTGAATTCGGAAGATAGTAATCTGAATCTGAATTATTCTGAGCCTAATTTGGAAGATGAACATCCTATTGTTTTATTGGAATCTGTTTTAGGAGTTGCTCCTTTAGATTTATATTTGAAAGAGTGTGTCTATCTTGATGGGACTTATCTCACCATTCCTCGTACCGACTTTAATGTTAGAGAGAATATTAGCCTTTACTTTCATGTCACCTCTCTATCTGCTGTGCCCACTTATGTTTTGGACACTCTACCCCATCTTTTGAGTCTCATACCTACTGGTGACTTCTTGGGCTATCCCATTATGGTTGAGTCAGGAACCATCGTCTGATCATGTTTATGATTCATCCGTTATATCCTCCATATTCTTGTCCTTCCCTGTTAAGGACCATCTCTTTCCTATTTGAATAATTTTGCTAGATTACCCTACTGCCCCTAGGAGACTATCCATGACCCTAGCTGAAAATTTTGGATAATTTTGCTAGATTACCCTGCTGCCTCTTGGATAACGGGAGTCCTTTTCAAACTGCTGTCCAAGAAGGACAACTTGCTGTCCATCAATTCCAGCAAGAGGAGATCGACAGTTTCGCTGTCATCCAACTGCCAATTGCTTTCCAAGCTTGCGAGAAGGTGGAATCTTAGAAAGGGATTCCAAAATTGAAGAGAAATCTTCACGAGAAACTACGACAAACTTCATCAACATCTCACTACTTGCTATCGGGTTTTGATAAGAGTGAACTTCTTCCCCTTTTTATTTACTTCTCTAATCTCCCTAATCTTGTAGGTGATGGAGATTCACAAGGAGCCGAGCTTCACCTTTGCCTAAGCTTAGTAAACGTAGGGTTTTGCTTCGCCATTGCCAAAGCTTAGTAAACGTAGGATTGATTGCACTTTTATTTGCTTCTAATCTTAATATTAGATTAGGAATTTTTGCTGAAAACTATTTACCTTGCATGTTATTGAATTTTGATTTGTTTTGAATCTCCAAGTGTTTGGCGTGTGGTTTAGCCTAAACATAGGCACCCCTCTTTTGTTTTCTATTGTCGTTTTGATTGCTTATAGTGGTAATCTTACGTGCTTAATTCAAGAACTCGTGCAAATTCTTATTTCATCCATTTAAGCATTTAGTCATACATCATCTACTCAATTGAAAACTTATAGACTCCATAATTCAAGTTTACCTTTAACTCCCTCTTTAGTCTTATCAACAAAAAAATATCATTAGCAAAAAACATACACTAGGGTACAACCTCTTGCAAATATCTAATGAGAACAAAAGACATGGGCTCAAGGCTAATCCTTGATGTAATCCAATTGAAATAGGAAAATACTAGTCAAACCACCCTGTGTTTGAACACAAGTAATAACTCCTTGCATACATATCCTTAATGACTAGAATGTAAGCATTATTAACCCATTTCTTTTCTAGAACTCTCCTTAACTCTTCTCTTGGAGCTTTATCATATCATTCATATGCTTTCTTTAAATCAATAAATATCATATGTAGATCCTCCTTAGTCTCTCTATACTTCTCCATCAAACCTCTCAATAAATGTATAACTTTCGTAGTAGATCTACCCGACATGAATCCAAATTGATTTTGAGAAACATTCATATCACATCGTAACCTGTGCTCCATTACTCTCCCATAGTTTTAAAGTATGACATAATAACTTAATTCCTCAATAATTCGCATAATCTTGTGCATCACCTTTATTCATAAAAATAGGAATCAACAGACTCATTCTCCACTCATAATCTTGTCTTCAAAATAATATTAAAAGTTTAGTAAGCCAAAAAATTCTTTTATCTTCTAAGCATTTCCACACCTCCATTAGAATATTATCAAATCCAACGACTTTTCAACACTTCATTTTCTTTAAAGTCTTTCTAACTTCAATTTTACTAATGCACTAATAAAAATAAAATTCTTAGGGTGCTAAAGTTACTAATGTCAATCGTATTCTAACAATTTAGCAAAATATTCCATCCACTTTTTTTACTATTTTCTTCTAATAAAAGCACTTTTTGATTTTCATCCTTAATGCACTTCACTTGAACCAAATCCTTACTACTATCTCTTTATTTGGTTAGTTTATACATATATCTTTGCCCTCCTTAATATCTAAGCTATTATATAAATCATTAAAAGATAAATTTTTTTCATCGCATATTGCTGCCTTAGACTCCTTACATGCATCTTTATATATTTACCAATTATCAGAGTTTTTACATCTTAACTAATTTTTATAACAAAGCTTTTTATTTTTTATATTTTCTTGCACATTTTGATTTCACCATCAATTATTGTTACTATTAGGAATTTTTCCCTTCGAAACTCCAAGCACATCTTTCGCAATATTCTTAATATCACTAGCTAATTTTCCTCATATCATGCACAAACAAAATCTTAAAATCTAAAATATTACTCTTAAAATATTTTTGTTAATATTTTTCTTTAAATACCCCCATCTAATTCTAGAATAGTGTTTTACTTTATTTTTTATATTATCCTCCATTTTAAAGTGCAAAACTAATAAGCAATATTTGGTAAATAAACCAAATTATTTTTTATTATTAAAGGAACAATATTATAAGGCAGCAAATTTGTTGCTTGTCTAATTCCATGCTAGAAAAATCTAGGGAATTCTTTGATAATATGGATTCCAGTTCTCAATGATATTCAGTCATTTGAGATTATTGGATGAATTGCATGAAAGAAACTTATCAACTGCTCTTGCTGGGGCCTCTTTGAAGTAAAGAAAAAATAATATCATTGAAGTCTGCTCTCAAGCTACAAGCTGCATTCCCTAGGGGTCTAGGCTTTATAGTTACCATCCTTGGAATAGATGTGTCCCCATAGAAAACTGATTCATTCGTATGTTTTAATTTTTAAAATTCTCCTTGGAAAAGAAGTGACCGTGCTTTTGTTTGTGCTTCTGTGTTTCTTCTTAAATGATTCTCTTAATCAAGGATCACCATATTGCTTGGAAACCGGTGACAAATAGTGTGGGCAATGTTGAAAGAAGGATATTCTAATTAATATTAATTGATGTTAAAGAAGATTCATTATTAGTGCCAATTTTGTGATTGGCTTTAGTTGATAATCAATTTTGCTTGATCATATTCTTTTTCCTTTTTTTTTAATTGTGATTTCTTGTAGTCACGCTTTTTTGTGAAAGGAATTGAAGCTATGTTAAAGAGAGGGGGGAAGAGAAAGGTCTGATCACTTAAGAAGAGAAATCAAGAAAGTTGCCTAGGAAATCTGTGAAAGATATTTCTAGAGAAGGAAGCCTTGGGAGGTCCCAACCATGAGTGAGACAGAAATGGGGGATCTTGGGAAAAGTAAATTATGGTTTCTGTTTTTTTTTTATTATTTTGACAAATCAGGAGAGAGAAGAAACATGGGGGAATGAGTAACGGTCGACTCGAATTTCATTAATAATTAATTATCAAAATAGTAAAGTCCTAAAAATCCTATATTCTAATTTAAAATAAATATAATTCCTCAAATAAATACACTAAAATAAACAAATTAAATAATATAATAAAGTCGAGTATTCTAGAATAAATTTATCATATTAAGATTAGTGGCTTCACTAGTGCTCCTTTGAGCATCTTGGTTGCATTTGCAAGGAAATTCATCAATTACATAGTTGTTCCCAGTGTCTCAATTCAGTGATCTTATTCAAATGAACTCGTTGTAGGCCTTTGATGAGGCTATCTCGGAGTTGGACACTCTTGGTGAAGAGTCCTACAAGGATAGTACTTTGATCATGCAACTTCTCCGAGACAACTTGACTCTTTGGACCTCTGACTTAACGGTCTCTCTCTCTCTCTCTCTCTCTCTCTCTCTCTCTCTCTCTCTCTCTCTCTCTCTGCAAATTCTTGTTAATTGTTTCCTTAGCCAATTACTTGTTCTTCTCCTCGAATGCAGGAGGATGGTGGGGATGAGATGAAAGAATCCTCAAAACCAGAATCATGAGGAGCTGGTCCTCGTTTCAAATAGATACTATTACTCCTCAAGACATTGTTGTGTAGGTGAACATCTTATTTTCACCTATTAAAGTTTAGTCAAGTATTTAGTGATTGATGGTGATGATTTCTACCATTTCTAATTGGATACTGTGCTTGCTGTGTGCATCAAAATGCTCTTTAGGGCTTCTGGCCAACTATTCTTGCTGAAAAAAAATGTTTAATAGATGTTAGCTACTACTGGTACAAATCGTATTATTTCTCCCAGCTATCTAAATATGGTGTCTCTTTATATTCATTTGGTTACTTCACTACACATGCCTGTTGAGGCTTTTACACTTGAGCTTGGTGTCTGGCACCTACGCTTTACCTAAAATAGATTCACAAAAAGTCTCTCAATGTGAATCTTTGCTGTTTTGTTATATGGATTTTGGTTGAAATAAACGATTATTCGAAGATGAGATGGTGCAATTTGCAATGCTGTCAATCATCTGAAATGTGTCAAGATAAGCTAATTAGAGTTGTGTAATGGAGATATATCTAAAATAGCCTATAGAAGTTAAAATATCGACCATCTGATTGCATATGGAAAGTCACTAGCCTAACATGACTTGATTCACACTAAGGTTTTGTTTGGGACAATTTTCTTACTGTTTTCTTAAGCAGCTTTCTGGTACAAAAATTTTGAATTCAAAAAATTTTTGTACGAAAAAGCTGTTTTAGAAAGTGGGAAGAAAGCTGCCTCAAACGAAACCTAAGGCTTTGTTTGGGACGGCGTACTTATTCCATTCAGAAGCAACTTTTTAGCATAAAAAATTAATGATAGTAATAAAAATATAATGGCAAAAAATTGTCTCAAACAAAACCTAAACCACAACTTATAATCATAAGTGTCCAATAAATATGTGAGGGAATGCAAGTAGAGCAATATAATAGCATGATGGTAGAGAATAAAGAATGAAGAAAGAGAATGCCAAATAACAGGCCTTAAGGGATATTTATATAGCGATATTAGGTTTTTCATGAAAAACATCGCATCAGGCATGAATGTTAAAAATTTTAAATTTCAAATAAATTATTTTTCTCTTTATCGCCACAACATAAACCAACAATTTTAGATAAATTGACGATGTTCAAATAGACCCAACACAAAAACTACATTGGGTCTATTTGGACATTGCCTATTTATCTAATATTGTTGGTTTTTAATATTGATTTGCATGAGTTGGTAATTTTTTTACTTGGCTTAATTAACAATCGGATAATCCTATTTATATTAACCTGGATAAGGTTTTAGTTAATAAGTATTGGTTCGATGTTTTTACTTATTCTTTGTATCATGTGGATAGTTCTAAATGTTCTGATCAATCTCTTCTTATTGTTTGCAATAATAGTGTATCTCATGACAGGAATAGATTTCGTTTTAAGAATTTTTGGTTTAACAAAATCAGAATTCTACGATCTTCTTATTGATGTTTTTGTTAAAGCTTCTTATGGTAATCATATTAATGATTTTTATGCTAATTTGTACAATCTTAAAGGCTTGATCAAAGATAAGTCTTGGGCTTCTTCTAATAATATTGAAATTCTTCTTAATCTTCAAGAAGAGTTACTTAAGAAGATTCAAGTGAATTCATTGGATATTGAGCTTAATTTAGGCATGAAGAGAGTTAATGAGTTACTTAGTTATAAT
Organism: Dendrobium catenatum; assembly: GCF_001605985.2. Taxonomy (NCBI): domain Eukaryota; kingdom Viridiplantae; phylum Streptophyta; class Magnoliopsida; order Asparagales; family Orchidaceae; genus Dendrobium; species Dendrobium catenatum. Next base: position 968,840 of record NW_021319218.1, read on the forward strand.
TAATGTTTATGGTCTTCTTGGATCTTGCAAAGAGCTAAAACAAATTGGCTTAGTCATGATGAAGATGATTTAGGCTTTCTATATTCTAAAATTTGCTAAAGACAAAACATGAACATAATTCAAATTCTTTATACTGACTTCGACGTTATTTATGATTGCAAAAATATTTCTAAGACTTTTGTGAAGCATTATAAGAATTTCTTTAATTCCCCGAAGCCGGTTTTTGCTTCTTCATATGTCATTCTAACTGGAAATTGTATTCTGGATGTTCTTTTGGCTTCTCTTACAGCTCTGGTTTCTTATGAAGAGATTAAAAAGGTGGCCTTTTTTGGGCCTGCTTCTTCTCCAGGACCAGACGGTTTTACATTTAAATGTTTTAAAAATTCTTGGGACATAGTTGGGTTTGGATTTTGTAAAGCAGTTCTTCATTTTATTTAATGCTGATTATATGTCTAACACTATTAAAGCCACTACCATCACTCTTATTCCTAAGCATGCTAATACCTCTCAAATTATTGATTATAGGCTAATTTCTTTATGTAATGTTTTTTATAAGATTATGGCTAATAGGATGAAGGGGCTATGCCCTTTATTAATTCCAATCAATCCGATTTTATTAAAAAGAGAATTTCTACATATAATATTATTCTAGCTTCTTATATGCTAAGAGATTTTAACTCTCTGAGTAAAGATAAATGCTTTTGCTCTAAATTGGATCTGATTTCATTTGGGTCAATGGTTTACCAAATAGGCTAGGTTTGAGTATTTAATGAACTATTCAAATGATTCTAAGAGACGAATTGTGTATGGATCACTTTAAAAAATCTTAAGTGAGCTTCTATTTGACCCAAATTATTGTATATGTTCCATCTAAACCATTTGTTATTATTAATTCCAATCAAATTGATTAGTTTATCTCATATAATATATTTGGGTTTAATCAAGGCAAACGAGCTATTTGGTTAATTGAGCTTAATCAAGAACCAATTGATCTTAATCCATATATTGTGAATCAATTAAAATGATTCTTAGGAGTTGGTTTAGCTCAATTTGGCTAAATTGTTCAAATTGATCATTTGGCCTTAAGAGGAATGAGATTGCTGGAGTAGAAATTCTAAAGGAGTTAAGAAAGAAAACTTCTAGAAGTGAGTTAGGAAGTCTAAAGAAGAGATTGATATATCCAAGCTTCTCAGAGTAAGCTTAGGCTTCGTTTGGGATGACTTTTTTACTGTTTCTTGAAGTAGCTTTATAATACAAAATTTTTAATTTTTATACTAAAAAATTGCTTCAAGAAACAGTAAAAAATCTGCCCCAAACGAAGCCTTAGTCTCAAAAGTAATGCTGACATTTTTGGTGCCAATACCTCTATCACGACTCGGCCCGGTGAGCTAGCATAGACGAGGCGAGAACAGAGGTCGGACGGTAGATTAAAATATCTAATTCCTAAAACAATCACCTTAACATTTGAAAGAGCCTCTAAAATATCAAATTTGAAAACATATAAACATAAAATCAAGCATATCCATAAAATTACCTTTCATCCGGTGCTCCTCTTTTACGATAAACATTTCAACCCCTTCTACTCATTTTGATTTACTTAAACTTACTTGAAAAAAATGTTAACAACTATCATTAAGCCAAAGCTCAATAAATAAAACACGATTCTAAACTACATTAATCAAGGCATAAAATGAACAGTATGCTAGATGCAACATTTCATTTGAACATAACATAAATTGATTTCTTATAAACATGCAATTAAACATATCATATCATAAAACAATATCTTTCTTTTTTATTTTTATTTTCATATTCATTATTCGTAACTTCTCATTTCGTATATATTACAACCGTCACATGAGCCACCGTCTAGTACCATAAAGGTACTCCTTTACCATTTTCTTTTTCATATCCGTTACAATTTTAACGTGTACGAGTATATCATCCCCAGCTAGTACCATAAGGGGGTGAGCTCCATCAATTCAGCATGCACATACAAGCATTCAATATAACAATCATATGACCTCATATCATTTCATTTCAAATAACACATAAACTTTATCATATAATGCAATAAAATATGACATGTAATTTGCATGATCAATCATTTGAGAAGACTAAAGAATCATGATTGGTCTATCAAATCATATAACTTGAGAGAAATAAAAGACATTACTGTAATTAAAGAATCATGTATACTTATAGATTCGAGGGATTCGATTTTCACACTAGTTCCCCTTCCTTCGAGGTCATCACAAATATCACCTATAAAAATCAAATTCTCATTTAAAAATCTACAAAATAAATTTAAAATAAAATTTTTCTTCTCTTTCTAAACCACCCTAAACTCTCTCTCTCTCTCTCCCTCTTCCTAATTTAAAACATAAGACATGTATTTTCTTAAAATTCATTTGTTATCCAAGTAATCCCTTTTTCAATTACTTAAAATAATTTAAAATAATTTCTATTTTCAGAATTACTCTAAAACCCTAATTTTGGAAAACCCATTTCCATTGATTCCCTTATATAAATATGTTAAACTTTTCCTTACAGCTAATTAATAATTTAATTAATATATTTTCGGATTTAAATTAAATTAAAATTAGAAAAATGACATTTTGTATAAAAACCCTAATTTAAGTCTTTAGAAACCTTCCTATGATCATTTGAAACATTGCTCCTTAATAAATTTCTTAAATTTTCAATAATATGAAAAAGTCCTAAATTTTCCAACTCCATATTTTGAAGAAAAAAAAAACTTCATTCAATGCATAAAATTATCTCCTAATCATTCCCAAAAAATCCCCCATTAAATGTTTTAAAGAAAATTAAAGTTTTCTCAAACCCTAGAAATCTTTTCTTGAAAAAACCCTAAGGAAAAACATGAGAAATGGTTCATAAGAACTCATATTAGCCTTCTCTTAATCTTCCCTACAATTTCCTTCCAAGAACCTCTCCGAAGAAGTCGTCGGAGCCGCCGCCCGAAGAGCTTTCGCCGCTCCCTTCCGCTCTCCTCTTCTCCTTCGGTTCCTCTTGATTTAGCGCACGATTGAATGAGGGACCGAATGTATTGGGTCCCTTTAATTCCCTTATGTGGCTAAAAGACTATTCTACCCTCACTTAAACAACAATCCAAGCTTTAAAAATATCTAAGGGTATTATGGGTATTATTAGACTTCAAAATTTTTTATCTCTCATATTAAGAGAAATTAAATATAAGTTTTATATATCAAATTTCTTAGAATTTTACATAGAATTTTATAAAATTATTTTCTTCGAAACCTGACAACTTTAAAAATTTCACTTAAAACTCGTCACAATGCATCGAAAAACGCATGAGATCTAAAATGGCATTTTGCGGGTTTTACAATTCTCCCCTCATAATAAAATTTTGTCCTCAAAAATTACATACAACATCTAGTTACAAAACAACCAACATCTTCCATTTTATTTAACATAAACTTTAACATTGAAACAGAATAAACTAAACATCTGAAATATCATAACAAAATAATCTAATCTAACCCAAACATCTAACATGACATAACAAGATAAATTACTAAATTCAAAATACCAAAATATCAGATTTAACATTGCAAGTCATTAAAAATAAACTATAAAGCCATCTCAATTATCATTGTCAGCATCTACAGATTCATTGGGCTCTTGCTAAATCAAAGTGTAAACTCATGGTCTAACATTCTATCTGGATTGATTTTGCACTGAACTTGTAGCTGATGGTTCTATCATCTTGGGTTTTCCATAATTCCTTTATGAAGGTGCTTCAACTAATCTCATTTCTCCTGAAGTCTTCTAAACCAAAGCAAGACAATATTCTGTTATATGTCCAGGCTGATGACACCAATAGCAAGTGTTGGAACCAATTAAACATTTACCTTTATGTAATATGTCACACTTAGCACAAGATTCCATTACTTTACTTACAATTGCACCACTGTCTCCACTAGGATTAAACTTGGACTTCTTCCCATTTGATCCCTCAGTTTGATTGCTTTGAATATCCTCTTCAAAACTCTTCATTTTATGTTGGTCCCTTCTCCTCTAAGTAGCTTGCAAATCTGATTCAATCCTTCGAGCCTTATATTTTAAAGTAGAATAATCCTCAATACCAAAAGGAATTAATAATTGTCTAATGGCATCCTTCAAGCCAGATAAGAAACTGTGGCACTTTTCTTCTACATTGGGTATCATATGTGAGGCATACATGAAAAGTCTAGTAAACTTGGCCTTATACTGAGTAACAGATCGATCTCCATGAACCAATCTATTAAACTTATCATGCATCTATCTCCTGGCTGACATAGGCGCATACCAGCCTCTGAATAACTTCACAAACTCTTCCCAGGAGACTTGATTATTGGGTCTCCCTCCAAATGTTTCTTGCAGCTGACTCCGCCACCACCTTTCTGTCTTGCCATCGAAGGCATAAACAGCGAGTGTCACCTTCTATCCTCTAGGCAAGACATGCCATCCAGAATTTTATTTATCTGTATCAACCAATCTTCAGCCTCTATAAGTCCACCACTTAAAAATATCGGAGGCTTCATATCTTGGAATAATTTCAAGTTTTTGTCCATTGGAGTGCTTCCACTGCCTCCAGTCTAGGTTTGAGTACTCTTAATCATTTGAGTTATAGCTGCCATCATTTGCATAAGAGATTCCATAGTACCATTGATGCTACTATTCGAAGGTTCTATTATGACTGGTATCGCCCTCCTAATCTCTTCCGTAATGCCATTAGTGGCATCTTTTTCAGGATCCAAGACTCTGAGATATAACGCGATAAAATAAAATTAGTAGTCTATAGCACACATATCTTCTCTAACATAGAGAATCATCCTATTGGCTCTTTTATATTGATCAATATTCCTAAACCCTTTACTCTGATACCACTTTTGCAATGACTTGGCCCGGTGAGCTCGCATAGTCTAGACAGGAACGGAGGTCAGACGATAGATTAAAAATATCTAATTCCTAAAAGAATCACCTTAACATTTGAAAGAACCACTAAAATATCAAATTTGAAAACATATAAACATAAAATTACCTTTTATCCGACACTCCTCTTCTACGATAAACAATTCCACCCCTTCTACTCCTTTTGATTTACTTAAACTTACCTGAAAAAAAATATTAACAACTATCATTTAGTCAAAGCTCAGTAAGTAAAATATGATTCTAAATTATAGTAATCAAGGTAAAATGAATATTATACTAGATGCCACATTTCATTTGAATATAACATAAATTGATTTCTTATAAACATGTCATTAAACATATCATATCATAAAACAACATCTTTCATTTTCATATTCATTATTCATAACTTCTCATTTTGTATATAGTACAACCGTCACAGGAGCCACCGTCTAGTACCATAAAGGTACTCATTTATCATTTCCTTTTCCATATCCTTTACCATTTTAACGTACACGAGTACAGCGTCCCCAACTAATATCATAAGAGGGTGAGCTCCATCAATTCAGCATGTACATACAAGCATTCAATATAATAATCATATCACCTCATATCATTTTATTTCATATACCACACAAACTTTATCATATAATGCAATAAAATGTAATATGTAATTTGCATAATCAACCATTTGATAAGAGTAAAGAATCATGATTGGTCTATCAAATCATATAACTTGAGAGAAATAAAAGACATTATTATTGTTGCGTCCAGGAATATTCGCGGCGGTAGAGAAATATATGGATTAACGTCTTAGCATTGTACGAAGATCCAGCACACAAGCAGATAAGAGAGGGGGTGAAATATTTATAAGAGACACCAGAGTTTTTACGTAGAAACCCCTAAAAAAGGGGGAAAAACTACGGGGCCTGGCCCAGTTTGAATGAATCCACTAGTATTTGCAGTCGATTACAAATGAGGCCCTTCCTTTGGAGAAGGCCTTGTATTGATGTAGCAAATATACATCATATA